>NC_142814.1:35675890-35782943 GCF_049724085.1 Artemia sp. Qi Xiang Cuo | reverse complement strand
GATAAGGAATATATCCTGCCAAGTTTCTGTTTAACGGGAAATTGAGGAATCACCACTTCCTAGCTATTGCGTCGGTTGGGTAAAGGAAGGTGTGGTTGATAAAAATGTATAAAAGATACATTTTATGGGAAGGGGGAGACTGATACTAACTTTATGCCGGACTGACCTCTGGTCCGTTGTTTTAGAAATACCTTGGAATTTTGTCGGATCATTGTAAGTGTCTAAGTATCCTATTATATATTATTGTAGTTTTCCGAGGCTTGTGGTCTACTTGGGACAGCCAGTCCCAGTAGAAAATATATACCTTTTATTAGTACATGTTAACTGTATAAAAGTATTGTGTTATAGCCAACCTCTCTACAATCTACTTTTAGTCCCTCGAACATACCCAGCTGGGACACCTCATTAGTCTGGTCATAGCCTAAGGCCCCCTACCAAAGTTTAATTACCTTAGGGCCCTGGTTTATCTCCCCTATAAAGGGAGAATAAAGGCATCTACAACAACATCACCCAAATACCAGAAAAACCTCATTACCACACCTGGTGGCATTGCGGAAAAACAGGGTCGAGGAGACTAAATAAGGCTGCAAAATAAAAAAAAATCGAAATGACCTTATCAGAAGGGGTAAGCAAATTGACTTCTTTTTTAGCGGCGCTGAAATTAGTAAAACTTCGAGCAGCTTTGCTCGAACTTTGGCTATTAGAAATAGATTCGTATCCCCTCAAAGATTTGTGTACAGTAGAAAAAATAGAAAAAAGGCTCAATCAAGAATTTTAAAATGAAAAAAAAACAGTATTCAGTATTTAGCAAGTAGAAGTAAGTGTATTATCAGTAGTTTTATTAGTTTTAGTAATAACTGTAGTTTAGAAGTGCCGCATACCACCAAATAATAAAGTATTTGTACCACAAATTAAAAGAATAAAATAAAAGATAATACGCAAAGAATAAGAAATCTAGCTGGACCAATGAAACGTTGGTAGAAAAAGAAGAATTTTAGGCATAATGGTAGCAAATAGGATCCTGATTCAGCCTTACTAAAGGTACAGCCTATAGACTTATTGTTCAAGGATAAAACTGCTACAATTTAGCAAAGGAAGCACATAAATTGTGGTCCGAACAATTATAGGTTAAAACATTTCCGAGTGTTTTTTTAGAAGTAGAGATACTTTGAAAATATGGCATTTTACGACGTAATAAGCAATAGAATTCCCTTTGTTAAGGCTAACCCCAATACTAGGTTAGTTTTGTAGATTCACAAGCAAAGGGAAGGAAAATATATATAAATTTGTAATCAAAGCACTTCAGGAAAGGAAAAAAAAGAGAAAAGTAACCTTATAAGTAGGAAAACAAATGCGGAAGTCTGCATAAGGCAAGAAATTCGGTGAGAAAAACCAATAATCACAGTAAATGGGGGCAAGGGGATAGATATTAAAGGGGTCTCCTCTCCCTACACAAAGAGCCTTCATTTGAATCACGGTGTGAGAAAAAGTTCCAATTCTGAATTAGCTGCGTGACCTGAGTCAGAAGAAAGGTCAAGTTTGAATTTAAACCATGGCTGCTTTTAAGCCATGTAGAAGTAAAACAAGCCAGTGTATAAAAACTGTTATGCTTGTTTACATAAAAAATTAGCCTACATTCGGACAAACAGAGAAGGCAATGCATCCTTTTAGGATAGTTAATATTGATAATTCTGGTCCGCTTTTACGGTTACTCAATGGCGAATCATCCTCAAGCCTAGTCTAATTACAAATCAGTACATTTTAGTAGAACAGACAAAATAGGAAAAATAAGTGGAAAAAAGCTATGATAAAACTTACAAAAAAGGATGAAAAGTCAATATATCCTTAAAGAAATAAAAAATATCCAAAAATAACTTCATTAGTCCACAGACAGAAGTTGACACAAAACGGAGAATTTCACCAACAGATCAAGAGAGCTGCGTACAGGGCAGAGATTAAAGTATACTCTATCCCAAATTCCCACAGCCATCCTCACAAGTCGGGAACTTAGTTTGAAAAAAAAACTCACTTATTTAAGCACAAAATTATATACTATCACATTGCCAAGGAAACGAACAATTCAAAATGAACAGAAGGCTTCTCATCAAAAAGGGCTCATTGGATTGGAAATTGAACAGACTAGTACTCTTTTTAATAGTCAGAAATGATTAGAGGGCAACTAACCCCCCTCTCATGCCCACCATTTCCCCAAACACATCCAATCAAAATTTTGTGATAGCTATTTTGTTCAAAGTAGTTGTAAGTTCTGAAAGTTATATCTTTGAGGTTGACAGGCCCCCCACACCCCTAAGCGCAAGGGTTGTAAGTTATGTCCTAGGGGAATATAAGGTTTTATAGATAGCGTTGTCGTAGAAACTTCAAAAAGGGTTCATTCAATTCGAAATTGAAAGGGCTAGTGCCTTTTTAAAAGTCAAAAGTCATGGGAGGACAACTAACCCTCCTCTCACGCCCAACATTTCTCGAAACATATCCAACCAAAATTTTGAGATAGTCATTTTGTTCAACGTAATTGAAAGTTCTGTAAATTAGGTCTTTCAGGATGACAACCTCAAAGCCCTCAGGTTAAGGGTTTTAAGTTATGCCCTGGGGAAATATAAGGTTTTTATAGAAAGGGTTGTCGTAAAAACTCCAAAAAAGGCTCATTCGACTGGAAATTGAAAGGGCTAGCGCCCTCGTTATAGAAGAAAGTGATTGAAGGGCAACTAACCCCCCTCTCACGTCCACCATTTCACCGAACACGTTCAATGAAAATTTTGCGACAGCCATTTTGTTCAACGTAGTTGAAAGGTCCGGAAATTATGTATTACAGAATGACGAACCGCCCAAAACCCCCAGGGCAAAGGTCTTAAGTTATGCCCTGGGGGCATATAAGGTTTATATAGAAGGCAGTGTCGTTGAACTTAAAACAGGCTCATTCACTTGGGAACTAAAAGGGCTAGTGCACTTATTAATAGTCAAAAGCGATCGAAGGGCAAATGCACCCCCCACGCCCATCATTTCCCTAAACACTTCCGATCAACATTTTGATATAGCCATTTTGTTGAACGGAAGTAAAGTGTCCAGGAATTATGTCTTTGAGTACGACAACCCCTCCTCCCACAGCCCTCAGGGCTAAGGTTGTAGGTTATGCCCTTGGGGCATATAAGGTTTTTATAGAAAGCGTTGTCATAAAAATTTCAAAAAGGGTTTATTCGATTGGAAATTGATAAAAGGGCTATTGCCCTTTTTAATAGTAGAAAGTATTCGGAGGGAGAATCCCCCCACCAATCATTTTCCCAAGAATTTCTAATCAACATTTCGACCTGATCATTGTTTTCAAATTAGCTTAAAGATCTGGAAATTATGTCTTTAAGGATGACAACCCTCCCCCCCCCATAGCTCTCAGGACAAGGGTCGTTATACTCTTGGGGCATATAAGGTTTTTATAGAAAGTTTTGTCGTAAAAGCTTTAAAAAGGGCTCATTCGATTGAAAATTACGAGGACTAGTGCCTAATCTATTAGTCGAAAGTGAACAGAAGACAAATTCCCCTCCCCCCTCACGCCCATCATTTCCTAAAACACTGAAATTAAAAATTTTTAGTTAGCCGTTTTGTTCAACGTATTTGAAAGATCTGAAAATTATGTCTTTGAGGATAACAAATCCCCCCAGCCCTCAGGGCAAGGGTTGTAAGTTATGCCCTGGGGACATATAAGGTTTTTATAGAAAGCGAGGTCGTACAAACTTCCAAGGAGGCTCATTGGATTGGTAATCAGGCGCTATAGTGCTCTTTTTAATAGTCAAAGTGATCGTAGGGCAGATACCCCCCCCCCTCACACACACACATACAAACGTCGTATTGTCCCGAAATGCATCTAATAGAAATTTTGAGATAGGCATTCTATTCAAAATAGTCAAAATATTATACAACAAGGTTTTTGGGGTTGAAAAAAACCCAAGAGATTAGGGGTAAGGGTTGTAAGTTATGCCCAGGGCGTATTTAAGGTTTTTATGAAAGGGATAGTCGTTTAACTTTAGAACAGGCGCGGTCTTTTTTTAAAACGAGCAGAAACTAATTAAAAAAAATTTTTCTACAAAATAAGTTTTTCAAAAAAGTAAAGAACTCCATTAAACCAAAAATGAACAAAATAGAATCAAATAATCTACCAAGCATACAAATACCCCAAATCAATATCAATAAACAAATGAAAAGCAAAACAACAGAAATTAAAATAAATAACAGAGTCAAACTCAAAACGAGCAGGAATTAATAGGAGTAGGGTTCTAAACCCCTCAAAGCCAGAATACAATTTGTACTTTACTGGAAAAAATCTTTTAAATGTATTCACTTTTATATTTTCAAGAAAAGAAAAATTAGTTAAGATTTTAAGGGATAAATATCAGCATATGTATATTAAACTGACAATACCCTTTTTTTTCAGTAAAATCATTTGAATTTTTTTAGTAAAGTACAAAATATATTCAGAGTTTTAGAAAGCATAGGGGTTTAGAGCCCCACTCATGTTAGTTTCTGCTTGTTTTGTGTTTGACTCAGTTATTTATTTTAATTTCTGTTCGTTTTAGGTTTCATTTATTTGTTTATACTTATTCGTAGTTGTTGAAAGCTTGGGGGATTATTTGCTTCTAGTTTCGTTCATTTTTTGTTTAATGGAGTTCTTTACTTTTTTTTTGAAAAACTTACTTTGTGAAAAAATTTAGTTATCTCCCTCAGCTTCCTATTACCATCATTTCAATGACAGGGTTCAAGCCCCCTAGGAAATGTTATATAAGCATCTTACCTAAAAATACACAATTTTGTCTATTTAATTGCTGATTCCCCTCAATATGCCCTTGGTCAATTGATCATATATTCTGATACCTTAAGGATATCAAAATAAAAGCGTCTTTCCCCCAAAATAAAAGGGCATCAAAATAAGCAAAAACATAATCAAATAGAAAAATAGTAAAAAAAGGGTGTTAAATGGGCATCTTTGTCCTAAGGACATTAAAATAAAAACGTCTTAAGTCTATTCACATTCTCAGATTTGGTTGTTTCATGATTTAATTGCAGATTTTTTACGCATAATTACTCCCCTCCCCCAAAGTCAAAAACTCATAATCAACCCTGAGTAGGGATAAGTTTCATTCAAAGCTTCTATTTCACAATTTCCTTCTTCTTTTTCTTACATTGAACGGTAATCGTCAGAGTTGGTCTGCTGATTTATTTGTAAATTTGTTCAACTTAGATAAGAACAATATTTCCATCAGTGATAAACAAAAAAAGATTGGCGATCTTACCGTACTTGATGTTGCAGCAGTTCCAACTTCATATTCGTTACTATGCGACCGCACTGGGATCATTTCATAGTGAAGTGTTTCGAAGTTCGACATGTTCATCGCCACTAGAACAGAGATAAAACATTACTAAGAACCAACCCTGTTTTAGAACTGCTGTCTAACTACAGAAAAAGAACTAGTTTATATATGCATGAATTCCCAACGAGTGTTGAGGTTTTTTATGGTTGGATTCACAAGGGAAACGCTTAAAGTTCTGCAAAAACTGATGAGCCACCTACAATCTAATTGACTTAATTACTTTCAAAATAACATGCCTGAACGCAAATGGGGCAGGGCTAGGATTGGTCCAAAAGACCCCTTCCCCACAATTTGACAAATTATCAGCGTCTTATAGATAAATATGCTTACAAGAACCAGCATTATTTTAAATTGAAGTTGAATCGAAAGAGGAACTTTTGATTCAACTTCGGGGTAAAGAGGAGCTTACGGGTGTAGGAAAGAGGGCAGGGGGCAGCTGCCCGACCTTAGAACTTCAAATTTACACTAAATATTAACAAGAACTTTCCGTATGTTGGAATTTTTCTGTTGGATGTTCACTGGTAGATGGTTGAAAAAGCTGAAAATAAGCAGAAATTTCCTAATATCGTTTCCGATATCGATATTTATGTTTCGATATTCAATATTGATTTTTGGTCCAATATATAGATATATCAACTTTGATATTTAATATCGCCCAACTTTAAACTTTTGAGTTGAATTTTTGGAACAAGAAGCTATTATCTAACCATAATTTGATTTGTATCAAATCGCTTTTATGTTGTTTATATTTTCTGGAAATTGGAAGTAGGATAGTGAAGAAGTATACTGGAAGTAGGTTTATCATATTATAGTATTGCAAAAAATAATAAGAGTATAGTAATCCAAGAAGATTAATGCTGAAACTAATTGATGTTTTATGATTTTTGGTGGTTATTGATGAATAAAGATTTCAAAAGGTTAGGTAGAACTTGCTAGCAATGTGGGGTTTTGTGAACTGCCGATATGACTTCAGATCCCTCCTTCCATTGCAGAATCGGCTGCCCCCCCCCCTAGACAAGATACTGCCTATGCCCATGGACAAGCTGGGTTCTAAATATGGCAGAATTTTCGCTCTTGTCCTTATGGTAGAAAGGTGCTGATAGAGTGTGGGCTAGTTTCGGACATAAACATAATTTGTCCCCATTGTGAAAATGAGGCTGATGGAAAAATTGCAGAATATATTTTATACGAATTGTCAGTATCTTGTCCTGCAAAATTGAAACTGTTTGGGGAATTTAACTTCTGCTTCATGAATTGGAAGATCCATAAACATCAAAGGCAGGTAATTCACCCCTTTATTACACTGGTCGTGGAACATAATTATGACCAATTGAAAAAGAAGGTAAATCAGGTGCCACATACTTGAAACAGCAATTTCATCACTAATAATCAACCAAACAATGTATCAACTAAGGAGGTATATTGAATGGACACTGCTTCGCTTACAAATTCGTAGAAGATTTCAATTTTTAAAAATAAATCCTCGTTAGACACATTTAATATCCACAATTAATTTTTGCCAAAAACTTAACCAGATCTATTTCTGACTTAAAATTTTACAGACTGCCCAGCCATCAGTCCCAAAATAAGTTTATCAGACATGAAACTGCACTGTGCAGCATTGGGAGAAATTTTGTACTGGTAAACACGTTCCTTCTAGGGTATCCCCCAAAGTGGTCTGATTTGGCTTTGGCATCAATCTGAGGGCAGTCCTAATCCTTTGTATTTATTGAGAGTGCCAGTACCTTCAATACTTGATCTACAAGAAATTAAATGAGCTAAATGAGCCGACAAAGAAAAAAAAAGGCAGCAAACAAATATTTTCAGGCATCTTTGACGCTACTAATACTGTTTCAGCATTATTCTATCTACACGGCGAGTGAAATCCTATGGGATATTCACAAAGAATCTCGATGAACTTCGAAGATTTATATGAATTTTCTGCTTATAATCAGCATCAAAACATCTAACGCAACTACTTGCAAGGCCAGCAAGTCAGTTTTGGGTACTAATGGCGACATTTTTCTCAGCCCATACCATTCCGGTCAAGGCAAAAGTTAGCGCCAAAGTGTGAGCCAAGTTACAAATTAAGGTATTAGTACATTTTTGACAAAAGAAATTCCAAACTTTTTCTATCGAAGATTTGCCTATCCCATGTCTCAAGCTCATTACTTTCTGATAGCTGCCCCCCCCCCCCGAATAAACTCCTAGGTACACACTAGTCTGGACACGCATAGTGTTTTTCAATTTACATCACTACTTCACTGTGAATAGATCTTAGTCCACTCAGGAATTATAGTCCAAAACTCTTAGGTTGATTGGATACAAAATCTTCAGCCCTCTGCTCACCCAAATGAAATATTAAAGGGTCACTTACCCCTTCTCCCTCCAATACTCCCTGAAAGTTTCAACTTGATTCTCAAACCGTTCCCAAAAATTGCGGAAACGCCATTTTTATAATCTAGCAGCAAACAGTATCTTTTTAATTTCCTTGCTACTTAATCATGAATATATTCTAAGTTCCATTGGCTTAGAGCATACAGCAAAAAACGTTTAGGTGGATTAAAGGCAAAACAGTTTTAGGATATCCTTCACGCAAAGTTTGAAAATCCCCCCCACCTCTAAGACACCCAAGCTAAAAGCAATCTGTCAGGCAATCAAGTTCTTAATTTCTCAGAGGGAAAACGGTTTTAGCCCATCCCTCACACAAAATATGAAAATCCCCCCCCCCCTAAGACTCTCAAGCCAAAAGCAATCTGTCAAAAAATCTCTTTCATAATTTCTCTTGGTAACAGAATGACTGACACAATACTGAGATGATTTAATTATTATCTTGGCTAATTTCCTGCAGCGAGACACTAAATTTTGCATTTGAAGTCTCTCACAACTACCAAATTACCCAATATATGAGAATCATTCTGTATTCCATACAGCAAAAGAAAATCACAATGTATTTGAGTTTATGATAAAAACAATAGTTGATTGTCTTGTAGAACCAATGTTGGCAACTGTTTTCTCACTTTGGAAGCTTTGCTCTCATTCAGTCTCTGAGTGCAATAGAGGTATGAGTTGGTTCTATTGGGTTAGGGACGTTGCCTTTGAGGCAAGGGATAATGCCTCTTCATTACCTCTGATTTCTTGGTGACTAAGGATGTCATAAAAGTGAACCTTCTTCTATTGCTGTTAGGGCCTTACTTGCAGTACTTAAAAAAGTAAATGCTTATTGGGTTTCATGATGGGGGTTGACTTGTAAATACCAATGCTCGTTCCAAGCTGGCAGAGACAACAAATTCTGTGTAGGAAGAATCGACTATGTTCATGTGTCACAGGACATTGGGTATTACAGTTAAAAGTATGGATGAGAAATCAGGAATTTTTCTGAGCATATCTAACAAGAGCTGAGTAACAGCCACAGTAGCTACTTGGCCATCTTTCACTAACATATCCTTGGAGACATTAAGAAAGTAGTCAAATATTTCCTTTGCAATTTTACTTTGAATATGTAGCTGATTAAACATATACCTAAAACATATACCTGTTCTGTCAATTTTGAATGATGCAAGCTAAATACTATTCTTAGTGCTGTATTTTTTAACATGGGCGGCATTTTTATTTAGATAAAACATTACCTACTATATCACAAACCAAAAGCCGTCTTGGCTAAGTGGTTGGCGCGCTGGGTTGGGAATCCTTTGTCCGAGGGGCAAGGGTTTGATCCCTGGTGTAGCCGGTCTTTTTGGTTTAGGATGGGGGTCAGTGGCATGACTCTGTAAGCACAGCCAGAGTCGACCCAGCTCTAAATGCATGCCTGGGGAAATCTAGGGAAGGTAGGCAGGAAGGGTGTGCAAAAGCACATGATGGCTGGCCCTCAGCCCCCCATTGCATTTGCTGGCTGAAGGACCACGAAACAGAGATCAGCACCACCAGTTTGGACCTTGAGGGCCTAGTTCCGTCATCCTTTTTTACCTTCTAATTCAGCTTATGCCTTATTGGCATAAATAACTAAATTTGTGAACAGTATTTGAGAATTTAAGCCTTTAGTCTATCGTCCCAAGGAAGTGAGAATACACCTAACCATTAATTTCAATACGAAAAAATAAAATCAGCATTCAGCTTCAAGAAGAAACCGATTATAATAAGATTATTTCGTATCTTAAAAGTGTTAAGAGACAGGCGCATTAACATTTTAACATTTTAAGAATCTGTTAAACTGTGTTAAACGTTAAGATCAGCACCACCAGTTTGGACCTTGAGGGCCTAGTTCCGACATCCTTTTTTACCTTCTAATTCAGCTTATGCCTTATTGGCATAAATAACTAAATTTGTGTACAGTATTTGAGAATTTAAGCCTTTAGTCTATCGTCCCAAGGAAGTGAGAATACACCTAACCATTAATTTCAATACGAAAAAATAAAATCAGCATTCAGCTTCAAGAAGAAACCGATTATAATAAGATTATTTCGTATCTTAAAAGTGTTAAGAGACAGGCGCATTAACATTTTAACATTTTAAGAATCTGTTAAACTGTGTTAAACGTTATAGAAAATTATGAAAAGGAATGAAACGTATTTTGACAATTTGGAATTGAAGAAAGACTCATTTTGTAAAGAAGAGTTAGAGGCAGAACTAAAAGGATTAAAATATAGTAAGACCTCGTATACAGATAGTGTGGTAAATAATTTTTAGAAACATTGTGGCTGCGAAGCAGAAGATAAATTACTGAAAATTTTGAATATGATTTTACTGAGTTTCAAGCCAATGCAATCAGGCTAAGTATCCACATCATCGAGCATAGTTTGAGCTTTCTCTGGGTCCGAGAGGATTCCGACATCATCAGCGTATTCAAACTCTCTAAAAGTCTCTAATTGAATTCCTTGCTGAGAAGATAGTGCATTTTCAAGCACCCAATTAATACAGTAGTTAAACGGAGTCGGAGACAGGACACAGCCCTTTTTTACTCCAAACTCAACCAGAAATTCTTCAGTTTCTTCTCCGTAAACTCGAACTCGGCTCACTGACCCCTTGTAGTATGCTTTAAGCAGTTCTGACAAATCTCAGGGGCATTCCGTCATTTTATAGAACTTTCAAAGTTTTCGGGAGTGATCGAGTCGAAGGAGGAAGCGAAGTCCAGAAATATCAGGGGCACATTATAAATTTCAAACTGCTGGATAATGAGGTGGAGAGCAAAAATATTGTCAGCGCAGCCTTTACCAGGACGGAAACCGGGTTCTTTTCTACCCGTGAAACCAGTTTTCACGGTTTTTTTCTTCCCTTACCCCCTAGAAGCGGTTAAGGAGAATAATCCCAAAATTTTTACCACAATGTCAATTAAACTTATTCCCTGGTAATTTTTGCACTCAGTTTTATCAGCTTTCTCGTTAAAAGGAAGAATAACTGATGTCTCCCAATCTTTTGGGAAAGTATTGGCCCTCCATACTTGTTTGGGGACACCATGAAGCTGCTCCGCTGTGATTTCGAGGCACTGTTTGTATATTTTCCGGGGAAGACCATCTTGGCCTGGGGCTTTGTTGTTCTTCAGGGCCTTAATCGCTTTGAGTATTTCCACTCTAGCTGGGGCGGCCAGCTCAACAAAATACGGTTCCTTTTGAACACTAGGGGGGAAACCACCCGCAAATGATGATCGTGATGGGCTAAGTAGTGTTTGGAAGTGATCTTTTTATCTTGCCAAACGCTCCTTTTCACAGCTATTAACTTTTCCTAATCTGTCTCTGACCACTTCAGACACAGTAGCTTTCTTACCAGTCGATTCCTTGAGAATCTGGTAGAGTTTGCGGGTGTCATGAGCATGTGCTGCTTTTTCTAATGATAAAGCAGTCTCTTCCCACACTTTACGGCAGTCTAGGCTAGCAGAGCACTTTACCTGTCTGCACAACTCTTTCGTGGCATCTTTAGGGACACTCATCTTTTTCCTTCGCTCTTCGACTATTGACAAGGTTCTGGTGGTAATCCAATGCTTGCGTTTCACTTTTGTTCGGCCTAGGATCTATTCAGTGGTCTCTCTCATCACTGTTTTGAAGACCTCTCATCTTTGCTCAGGGTCGCGGTTTTCCTCCTCATTCAAGTTTAGGGCATCAAAACTGTTTGTTAGCCCCATTTTTATAGTTTGCCGAACTTCTTTATCTTGCAGCTTACCAATGCCAATGCTAAAGCCTCTCATCAGCATTTAACAAATGAAAATACAGTGTCAACAGGTATAACATTTTAAATAAAGCAGTGGACATTATATTTATTGCTTTATTGATCAAAAGTTAAAAAAAAATTCTAAAATCATAAAATACCTACTTACCCCCCCCTCTAATGTAGAAACATACAGCCCAAATTATATAATTTCTATGCATTCTGCCATAGGTTACTCTTTTGTTCAAACTAATTTAAAAAAAAAATTCTATAAGACAGTTTTTTTTTCAAAAAAAAAAAATACAGAGCTATAACCAAAAGATGAGCTGAAATAAAGTCAAATAATATTTCCACCGTAAACCATCATCAATAAAAAAAATTCAACCCAAAACGAACAGAAATCACATAAACAACCAAGGGAAACTCAAAACAAGCAGAAACCATCACAAAGAGGAGTAGACCTAACGCCCTGATGATCCTTCTTAAGACCAGAACATAATCTGCACTTTACTGAAAACAATCTTAATTTCGAGCTATAGTCCTATTATGTTTAAGAGGTAATTACTTGGCAAAAAAAAAAAAAAAAAAAAAAAAAAAAAAAAAAAAAAAAAAAAAACTGTCGTCCTAATCCAGCAATTGAGACAAATGCGCACTTGAACGAAGTTTTCACCTTACTCATCTATCCAACTACCTAGGACCAAACACTATAACCGAATTATCAACCAAATAGAAATGTCCAAATCCATGCAAAGTCGTCATCAATAAATGTAAGTCGTTGTAAATTTACAAGCAAAAGCACCTTAAATCTAGCGAAATAAACTTAATCCTTACTTTTGTTGAAAAACCTTTTCTATTTGCTTAATTGAATTTCATGGAACTGTTAAGTTTTATGAATACAATACTTATAATAACGCAGAAAAAACGAAGGCTCAATAGTAACTGAAACTCTAAAAAACGGAATTTTGATATCTATAGATAGGCCTATATCAAAAGAATTCGCTTGTTATGCTAATTCCAAATATACAAGTTTCATTAAGTTTAGTCTTATGCATCAAAAGCTACGAGCCTGAAAAAATTCGTCAGATTTTCAAAAAAAGGGGAAAGACCCCTTCAAGTAATAAAATCCCACCATCAGATTCAACGTATCAAAGAACGCTACTGTAGAGGTTTCAAGCTCATATCTGCAAAAATGTGGAATTTTGTAATTTTGGCCAGAAAAAAACACGGATGCGTGTTTATTTGTTTTTTTTTCCCGGGGGTGATCGTATAGACTCAGTGGGACTAGAACGTCGAGAAAGTCTCATTCGAACGGAAATGAAAAGTTTTAATGCCCTTTTTTAAGTGACCAAAAAAATTGGAGGGCAACTAGGCCCCCTCCCAAACCACTTTTTTCCCAATATCGTCCGATCAAAATTTTGAGATAGGCCTAGCTTTTTTGTTCAGCATAATTGAAAGGCCCAATAACCATGTCTTTGAAGATAAAATGACCCCCTGCAGCTCCTGGGGAAAGGTTTTAAGACATAAAATTTGCCTATTGTTTTATTTGTTATTGGGAAGTATGCATACATTTTTCGGATGGGGAGGGGAGGACGATTTTTTTGCTGGGAGGATTTTGCACGGGGAGAATGTTCCATGGAGAGGGAAGTTTCCAGGGGGTGAATTTTTCAGGGGAAATTTTACACTGGGTGAATGTGCCAGAATTCCTATACGAAATTTCTTTATATGTCCTGCTTTCTCTTTACCGATTCAGTTTTACGCGTGGAGATGATAAGGGTATTTCCGAGCTAGATTTTTGCCAGGATTGAATTTTCCAGAGGATATTTCTATGGGAAGGGGGTTATTTTCGTGGAGGTGGAGCAATGTATCTGGGCGTTACTTAAAAAACGATCAGAAATTAAATTTTGTTCAGCATAGTTGAAAGGCCCAATAACCATGTCTTTGAAGATAAAATAACCCCCTACAGCTCCTGGGGAAAGGTTTTAAGATATAAAATTTACCTATTGTTTTATTTGTTATTGGAAAGTATGCATACATTTTTCGGGTGGGGAGGGGAGGACGAATTTTTTCTGGGAGGATTTTGCACGGGGAGAATGTTCCATGGAGAGGGAAATTTCCAAGGGGTGAATTTTTCAGGGGAAATTTTACACCGGGTGAATTTGCCAAAATTCCGATACGAAATTTCTTAATTTGTCTTGCTTTCTCATTACCGATTCAATTTTACGCGTGGAGATGATAAGGGTATATCCGGGGTAAATTTTCGCCAGGAATAAATTGACTAGAGGATATTTCTGTGGGGAGGGGGATTTTTCTGTGGAGTGGAGCCAGGTATCCTGGCGTTACTTAAAAAAACGATCAGAAATTAATTAAAAAAAAGTTTTTTCAACTGAAAGTAAGGAGCAACATTAAAACTTAAAAAGAACAGAAACTATTACGTATTTTCCCTCCCCAACACCTCGCTCTTTACGCTAAAGTTTAAATTTTGGCCCAATTCTTTAAAAAGCACTCCTGAAACACAAGGGTCTTTTAATTAGAACAATAAGTAACTTTTTTTTAAAGTGCCGAAAATCCTTAGCGTGAAGAGCGAGGTATTGCAGAGGGGGGGGGGCAAACCCTTTATATGCGAAATAATTTCTGCTCGTTTTAAGTTTTAATGTTGCTCCTTACTTTCAGTCGAAAAAACTTGTTTTTTTTTTTATTTAGTGAAGCTTAGAGACAAAGATTTTTCTAAAGGTGATGGAGAAAGTATGTCAATTAAAGTAAAAGTATATAAAATAAAAAAGTAGGTAATTGCGAAAATTTTTATCCGTCTTCATTTCACCCCATCTTTCCCAAGAAATTGAAGACCCCTCCCCCTTTCTATGTTTTTTTTTTATTTTAAGGAAAAAAGACCGGTTAAACAATCAATTTATTCATTTCCTAAAACTACTAAGTAAATGAAAACTCTGTCAAAAAACTGCTATGCTGCGGAGCGTTGCTTCTCTAATAGAATTACAGACTTACGATGGCCACTTTATAACTACATTATTATCAATATATTATCAAAGTATACAAAAAAAATTCAAGGGGACTGCTGAGAGCAAGACATTTAACTCTTAAAACAAACTTTGGGAATTTCGGAGGGGGGGGGGGGAGAGGAAGGCCCCCTGGGTCCCCCTCTAAATATGCCACTGGCTCATTGCACAGTTCTTCCCCATTTATATCAGAATTTTTTTTGCAGTAAGATGGTCCTGTGACATCCTTAGACAATTTTTGAGAGCTTCATTTTCAGGGAATGATTTAATATCAAACGAAAACTCCACTTTGACCTGTAGTTGAAAACTTATCCATTCTGTCTTTTAAAGAAGATGTCACAGTATCAAGTAGGGGCAAAAATACATCTGTTTTGAAGTGGTCTTCTGGTCTTGGATTGTAGTTGTCTTTTATCTCATAAGAAAATAATCTTTTCTTCTTCCTATAATGGTTCTCCTCAAAGGTTAGTTTAATGCCAATATCATTTGATATCTGCTTGGTCTTAGAAATAGTGTCATTAAACCCCTTTTCTTGGAATTTCTCAATTAACTGGGTACACTTTTTAGCTGATCAGAAGCCAAAGAAATGTCCTAAGTGTTTCCCTGGATCATTTTACTTGCAACGTCGGTTTGAAAAAGGAGGTCATACCATATTTTTAAGCGAACCAAAAATGAAAAATATCCCAAATATGTTTGAAGTAATTTTGCCTCTGATGAAATTGTTGTATCCTCAGACAGATTAATTATTTAATTTTGTATGTGGATACCCAACTTCCGTGTGCAATGTTCTCCTTCTCAAGGATGCCAGCAGAAAGTTTTCCAGGGGGCGGGGCATCCGCCAAGATAGTAGTGGTGGTTGGGTGACAGGCAATATATCTCAGGATTTTTTTTTTGTAGGAATAAGCTTATTTTTAAATACTTTTAGGAGAAAACTCAAATAAAAAGAGCAATCAAATTGCATGCAAAATGAAAAAAAATACAGTAAGTTTTAAAGGACAAGGATTCCTGGCAAAGGGATCAATTTATTTAATCACTAATATATTTAATTATTATGCATTAAATCTTAAAAGAAAATCAGAATGAAACAAAAATTACGGAAAGATTGATTGCTTCCGTAGATTGTAACGGATGTAGACTTGTCTTTATGCAATTCCTACGCCTTAGAATAGTTTACAGAAGGAGTAGAGATCCTCAAAAATCATCATGCCTACATATATACCATATTTTGACTTTATAACGGCCATGTAAAACGTACCTCCTTCATAACTGGACAATTCTCCCCCTTGAATTTAAATTCCTAATATATTCAGCCATTAAAAAAAAAAAATAGAATAGCGAAAGAAAAATAAAATTTAAACTTACTATCCAGCTGTCAAATTGACCCTCTTTCTTTTTATTGTCCTATTAAATTAAATAAAATGGACAGGCTCAAAAATTTTCGTCAGAAGAGAATCTATCAAATAGTTTGTGATAAAAAAAAACTGGAAGTAAAAAGTGACTTGGACCAATATTCACTAAAACTAAAAATGGAATTCTCGTGAGAATTGCTACACCGGTAGTATTGGCTTTTTATGCTGGCTCTAAATGTATAAAATTCTTTCAGTTTATGGTTACCCACCCAAAACCAAAATCTGAGAAAATTTTTGAAAAAAGGGGAAAGACCCCCCAAAAATCAAGCGATCTTATTGAAAATCCCTTTATTAGATACATCATATCAGAGAACCCTACCGTAGAGGTTTCAAGCTCCAATCTTCAATATGTGGAATTTCGCAATTTTTTTTAGAAGAAACATCGTCGATGCATGTTTATTTGTTTTGTTTTTTTCCCCAGTGGTGGTTTTATCGCACCGAAGGTCCAAGATAATTGGGAGGGAGCCCATTCAAGCGTAATTTTAAAGCTCTTTTTTTAAGTAGCCATACAGATTGAGCCAGGGGAAAGTCTTGCTTTCTGCAATTTTAGGGCACCAAACTACGACTTTACCCCGAAGAGGACGAATTTGCAGTCAATTTAAAATTCTGAGAAGCTAATTAATTTAAAAGAATCAATAACTATATTTTAGGCTTCCCAGTTGCAAAAGAAGTAATGACACACACAGTGGTAGTACTGGATTTAACCAAGTTGATTCGCTTTGTTTGTGATGAAGTTAGGCTATGTTTCGTGATCTTTAACTGCCTATCAGCTATAATGAGGGGGGAGTCATTGTTTATGTGAGGGTAGGGTGGCTTACTCTTCATGAGGCTTCAAATAAATGTTGAAAGAGGTAGGAGGGGGGGGAGTAGGAATTAGTTGAAATGTTTCTCTATACAGCTAAAATGTTACATTCCCATATGTACTAGCACAGATTTGGAAAAGGCAAGGCAGGTCATCATCTGTCCCGCCAGGAACTTTGGGGTGGTAAATGCTGCTAGGAACTTAGTTTTCAGCAATTTTAAATGGTAATATTTTTCTTTTTCTATTTATATGAAGTACTTCAATGTATTAAAACGAATGTATGTAATGTATTTATCGACAAGAAAATCCTATTGCAGAAGTTGTGATGGCTTCAATTATGTAGAAGATCCAAAGTATCACAGAATTTCCTTCCATACAAACATTAATACTCCTTTTTATCCAACCGAAAATTTTCAGTAGTAATATTAACAAGGACTTTTTATGGAAATTACTATTCATCGCCAAATTTCTAAGGATATTCGAATTTTTTGTATATTCGAGTATATTCGTTGATTTTTTAAATTTTATGATATCGAATGATCTATACCCGCTTGTGAGTGTACCCACGAGGATTTCTGGACAGAGTGCAACCCTAATTGATAATATTTTCGTTCGTTCTGCCAATTTGAAGTTTTGTTTTGCTGATGTTGTGGCCTTCCCTGGTTCTGACCATCTTCCATTGGTGAGTGTTATTAATTGTCAGTTGCACAGACCAAAGAAAAAGAAAATAAAGACAAGGTTAATAAAAAAGGGGAATATTCAAAAGTTTGTGGAGGAGGTTAGTGTTATCGTTTGGACCCCTGTGTTTTCTGAAGAAGAATCCCCTACGAGAGCGTATGGCGTATAAACAAAGCGTATGGCGTATAAACATTATCACTGGCGTATAAACAAAATCGAATGTCTATATTGATTCAAACACCTCCTCACAGTATATAAATGGAAACATATTAAATAAACACTTCCATTCACTGGCGTATAAACAAAATCCAATGTCTATATTGATTCAAACACGCCTCCTCACAGTATATAAATGGAAATATATTAAATAAACACTTCCATTCACTGGCGTATAAACAAAATCGAATGTCTATATTCATTCAAACACGCCTCCTCACAGTATATAAATGGAAATATATTAAATAAACACTTCCATTCACTGGCGTATAAACAAAATCGATTGTATGTTTTTATTAACACACGCCTCCTCATAGTATATGACTGGAAACATATGAAATAAAACACTTACATCAATTGGCATATAAGCAAAATTGAGTGTCTGTAGTGAATGAAACACGCTTCATCATATTATATAAATGGAAATATATGAAATAAACACTTCAATTAACTTGCGTAGAAACAAAATCGACTGTCTATACTGATGCAAACACGCATCCTCACAGAATATAAATGTAATTATATTAAATAAAAACTTCCATGCATTGGCGTATACTACTACTACTAACAACTCATCGCAGCACCAAGCCGCCTGAAGCCAACACAGCTACGCACGCTCCTCCTCCACCCCATTCTATTCAAAGCCTCCCTTTTTACACCCGCCCACGAAATTCCCATTTCCTTTAAATCTTTCTTTATGACGTCCTCCCACCCACGACGGGGACGACCTGCTTTCCGTTTGGCCCTAGATGGTTGGCCGAAAAGAACAATCTTTGGCAATCTGTCATCCTTCATCCGCACAACATGCCCTAACCACCTCAACCTTTCTTTCATTATAGACCTAGAAAGCGGTATTGAACCACATTTTTCGTATAGCCTATTGTTTGAAATACGGTCAGTCAGCCGGGTACCCAGAACAATCCTTAAGCAATTTCTCTGGAAAACATCTAGCAAATCTTCATCCGCTTTTCGGAGCGTCCATGCTTCAGAGCCATATTCGACCACTGTCATCACTGTAGCTTCTAAGATTCTAATCTTGGTTTGCAGACTTATCTTCCTATTCTTCCAGACTTTTTTTAACTGTGAAAAAACACACTGAGCCTTGGCTATTCTATTTTTAACATCTTCACTGCTCCCACCATCTTTACTAATAATACTACCAAGGTAAGTGAAGCTGCCCACCTGATCAATCTTTTCATTAACCAACGTCACCTTTTCATCTTCACTAATTCCTAGCCTTAGTGACTTATTATTCCTAACATTAATTTTCAAACCAATACTATCACCCTGAACTCGCAAAACCTCTAAAACTACATTCATTTTGCTCACACTTTCATCTAGGATGCTTAAATCATCAGCATAATCCAAGTCTAGGAGACTTTTTCCTCCTCAGTTGATTCCGTGGTCTCCCATTGCCTTTCCTGTGCTCCTTTAGACAAAGTCCATCAAAATGATCCATATAAAGGGGGATAGAACACAACCCTGCTTAACTCCTGATTTAATACAAAACCAGCTGCTAACCTCATTTTCTACCTTAACCGCAGCAGTGTTATTCTCGTACATAGCACTAATCACTTTAATGTATTTGTCTGGTATACCATACAAGGATAAAACCTTTACTAAAGCTCCTCTATCAACAGAATCGAACGCTTGCTCATAATCTATAAAACTGAGGACCAACGGTGTTTGAAAACTTAGGCACTTCTCAATTATTAACCTAAGAGTGAAAATTTGGTCGATACATCTTCTGCCTTTTCTAAAACCGCACTGCTCTTCTCTTAAAAATTTGTCTACAACATCTCTCAGTTTAAAAAGTATCATATTACTAAGCAATTTGCTACCTACAGAGACCAGACTAATGCCTCGATAATTACCACAGTCATTTTTATCACCTCTCTTATAAAGTGGCTTAATTAAGGTTTTCCCGAAATCATTTGGTACTTGCCCTTTTCCAAAAATCATATTCATAATCTTCAACAACTTATTTCTAACCTCAGAGCCACCATATTTAAGAAACTCATTTACGACCCTATCAGCACCTGGAGCCTTATTATTCTTTAATCCTTTTAGTACTGTTGCTAATTCCTCCTCACAAAACAAATCTTCCGTCACATCCAAGGTATCACAAACTTTTTCATTTTCCTCTATATTTTTTCCTGCAACTCTATCTCGGTTTAGCAAGTTCTCAAAATGTTCTGCCCATCTCGCTATAGCTTTTTCCTTGTCGCTAATTGCCACCCCATTCCTATCTTTAACTGGGACAAGTCCGGATTGACAACTACCTCTCAATTTTTTAACGTGCCAGTACAATATTTAACTATTATGCCGTCTAGCTGCATCTTCTAAATCCTCGGCAATTTTATCCATGGCCTCCACTTCACACCTCCTTAGTTCATATTTCAATGCTTTCTCCACTTTCTTTACATTTCTTTTGTTTTAATGCGATCTATCACTCAGATAATTCTTGTACAAGTCCTTTCTCCTTTCTATTAAACATAAAGCTTTTTCACTAGTATTCTTAGCTGCAGTTCTAGCTTTCTTCCCTAATACACCTTCAGCAACTTCACAAATTATTTTTCTAAAATTACTCCAACCATCTTCCACATTATCAAATTAAAAACTCTAAAGTATAGTATTCAACTGATCCTGGATAATTTCTCTCAAATTATCATCCTGGAGTCTACTAACATCATAACTTCCCGTGATGTAATTACCCTTCAGATATTTCAGCTTTAAATTAATAATTGACACTACTAGATTGTGATATTTACTTTTAACATCAATAACAGCACTCCTATATACCCTAGTATCTTGTATTGATCCTGCCAGTCTTCGGTTTACTATAACATAATCAATAAGGTTTGCTGTCTTACCATCACGTGAATATCATGTTAACTTATGAGCTATTTTATGACCAAACACCGTATTAGTTATAACTAGATTGTTATACCTACAAAATTGCAAAAGTCTGTATCCATTACTGTTTTCTTTTCCTACACCAAATTTACCTAAGCTGGGATACCATCTATCCTTATTTCTACAAACCTGGGCGTTAAAATCTCCCAGTAATAACATCATATTTCTACCTGGTACCTTGTCTATTTGCTCCTGTAACTGTAAGTAAAATTCATCTGAGTCACTAGTATCTCCATCAGTCGGTTCTACAGGGGCGTATACTATTATAACTGATACCCTGAACTTTCTAGTCATAAAGTGGGCAGTTAGTACTCTATTATTTATACCTTTCCAGCCTAAACAAGACTTAGCAGTTTCCTTAGTCACTAAGATCCCTACTCTCTCTCTATGTGCTCCATCCTTCCTGCCTGAGTAAAAAAATTCTGTATCATCTAATCTCAGGCTTCCTACCCCTGGAATATGACTTTCTGAAATTCCTAATAAATCCAGTTCGAATCGTCTGAATTCGTCAGTCAAAAAGTAGATACAATAGTGATTTTTTAATGTCGTAACATTCCAAGTTCCAATTTTCATGCTCTTTAAATCATTGAAATTTGTTTCGCCTCAGGAAAAGCAATGATCCCGGATACCAGTGCAGGACGGGGATCACACATCTTCTCAATTCGACACCGAAGTACTTAAGCCAACTTAGAACCGGACAGAAGGAAGTCTCTGGGACCTTCTTCAAGTGAGGTCTTGTGCAATCCTGGATCCATCTTGTTCACAGTATAGTTTTTAGCACTTGACGATGCTCTTTTTTCAACAAAAATCGAAATCCTGCACAGAAAGTCTTAAGTCTATTACCTACGACTCATTATATATTCATACCTACAAATATTATTCTACTACGGGGATTAAACCCGTAAGAGATAAATTAGCTAGGAAGATGTTTTTCAGCCCAAAGAAGCCCATCAAAACATACCAATCCCAGAAGAATTATCCATTAATCAGAATCCCGTGCGAATGCTGCGTCGTTAACTAGGCTACAATTTCCTCGAGGGGCGCCACTCCTCAAGTGAAAATAGAGTCGACCGCAAGGTGCCCAGTCTTGCAAATACCCCGAAAGGATCAAGGCAGCCCTTTACAGAGGCCGTTGTCCATAGATCTGGATCTTACGCCCAGCCACAGTTGTCCTCCTATAGAGGATCCTCCCGCGATGGTGTTCTGCATCACCATGCAATTTAACCCATTGCTGGGAGAAGGTTTGCAACTCATGGAACTTATGGACAAACCAGTGGGCCCTTTTGAGTGTACATTTGAGGGGCCTTCTTCCTCCTCCGCCTGTATTTATGACCTCGGGCAAGGGTGCCCCAGATTCCATTATGGACTCCCAGGGACAAGGTCCCCCCTTGGTCCGTGCCTCCTATGGAAGTACCCTACATATCTGTAGAGCGTTCCCCTATCGCCACCTGGGGACACGCTGAATGGCCTGGGGAAGGCCAGATAAACGGATCACTTTTGTTTTGCAAAGGCCATAACTGAGTAACATATTTAGCCTACTACTTATAAATATACATAACTCACTGACTAGGCCTATATAATTTATAAACAGAAATATATAAATCAGTGACATACTTAACTTACTATTTATAAGTGTGTGTAACTCACTGACTAGGCCTATATAAGTAATGCACAGAAATATATAAATGAGTGACATATTTAGCATACTACTAATAAATATGTGTAACACAATGACCAGGCATACAATTTATATACCGAAATTTATAACTCAGAGACAAATTTAGACTACTACTTAAAATATTACTTCGTGGGCGGGTGTAAAAAGGGAGGCTTTGAATAGATTGGGGTGGAGGAGGAGCGTGCGTAGCTGTGTTGGCCTCAGGCGGCTTGGTGCTGCGATGAGTTGTTAGTAGTAGTAGTATACGCCAGTGAATGGAAGTGTTTATTTAATATATTTCCATTTATATACTGTGAGGAGGCGTGTTTCAATTAATATAGACATTCGATTTTGTTTATACGCCAATGCATGGAAGTGTTTATTTAATATATTTCCATTTATATACTGTGAGGAGGCGTGTTTGAATCAATATAGACATTCAATTTTGTGTATACGCCAGTGAATGGAAGTGTTTATTTAATATATTTCCATTTATATACTGTGAGGAGGCGTGTTTCCATCAATATAGACATTCAATTTTGTGTATACGCCAGTGAATGGAAGTTTTTATTTAATATTTTTAGATTTATATAATGTGAGGAGGCGTTTTTCAATAAATATAGGCATTCAATTTTGTGTATACTCCAGTGGATGGAGGTGTTTATTTAATATATTTCCATTTATATACTGTGAGGAGGCGTGTTTGAATCAATATAGACATTCGATTTTGTTTATACGCCAGTGAATGGAAGTGTTTATTTAATATATTTCCATTTATATACTGTGAGGAGGCGTGTTTCAATCAATATAGACACTCTATTTTGTTTATACGCCAATGCATGGAAGTGTTTATTTAATATATTTCCATTTATATAATGTGAGGAGGCGTGTTTGAATCAGTAAAGACACTCAATTTTGTGTATACGCCAATGAAAGGAAGTGTTTATTTAATATATTTTCATTCATATACTGTGAGGAGGCGTTTTTGAATCAATATAGACATTCGATTTTGTTTATACGCCAGTGAATGGAAGTGTTTATTTAATATGTGGGTTTTGTTTCCTATTTATTTATATTTTTTCTTTTGTTGTTTTTTTTTCTCTTTATGTGTTTAGTATGTTTTTATTTTGATGTAAGTTAAGGTTTTTAAAAAGAACATTTTTTGTTTAATTTTTTTCTTTTTTTTTCCGTTGAGAAAGGCTCCCGGATGTGGGACCGAAATATTCGGAGTATTTTTGTTTAATTAAGTGTTTATTTTATTGTATTCACTGCTGTATAAAAATTAAAACCCGTTTTTCTTGCTTAATTTTTCGTAAATGGCTTACGGGGTTCCTGTTTCTTCACTTTCATTACCTTAATAGGACACGCACTATCATAAATGGGTAGAATAACTGACATTAGATTATCAACTGCTCTCGTAGGGGATTCTTCTTCAAAAAACACAGGGGTCCAATCGATAACACTAACCTCCTCCACAAACTTTTGAAGATTCCCTTTTTTTATTAACCTTGTCTTTATTTTCTTTTTCTTTGGTCTGTGCAACTGACACTTCATAACACTCACCAATGGAAGATAGTCAGAACCAGGAAAGGCCACAACTTCAGCAAAACAATACTTCAAATTGGCAGAACGAACGAAAATGTTATCAATTAGGGTTGCAATCTGTCCAGAAATCCTCGTGGGTACACTCACAAGCGGGTATAGATCATTCGATATCATAAAATTTAAAAAATCAACGAATATACTCGAATATACTAAAAATTCGAATATCCTTAGAAATTTGGCGATGAATAGTAATTTCCATAAAAAGTCCTTGTTAATATTACTACTGAAAATTTTCGGTTGGATAAAAAGGAGTATTAATGTTTGTATGGAAGGAAATTCTGTGATACTTTGGATCTTCTACATAATTGAAGCCATCACAACTTCTGCAATAGGATTTTCTTGTCGATAAATACATTACATACATTCGTTTTAATACATTGAAGTACTTCATATAAATAGAAAAAGAAAAATATTACCATTTAAAATTGCTGAAAACTAAGTTCCTAGCAGCATTTACCACCCCAAAGTTCCTGGCGGGACAGATGATGACCTGCCTTGCCTTTTCCAAATCTGTGCTAGTACATATGGGAATGTAACATTTTAGCTGTATAGAGAAACATTTCAACTAATTCCTACTCCCCCCCCCCTCCTACCTCTTTCAACATTTATTTGAAGCCTCATGAAGAGTAAGCCACCCTACCCTCACATAAACAATGACTCCCCCCTCATTATAGCTGATAGGCAGTTAAAGATCACGAAACATAGCCTAACTTCATCACAAACCAAGCGAATCAACTTGGTTAAATCCAGTACTACCACTGTGTGTGTCATTAGTTCTTTTACAACTGGGAAGCCTAAAATATAGTTATTGATTCTTTTAAATCAATTAGCTTCTCAGAATTTTAAATTGATTGCAAATTCGTCCTCTTCAGGGTAAAGTCGTAGTTTGGTGCCCTAAAATTGCAGAAAGCAAGACTCTCCCCTGGCTCAATCTGTATGGCTACTTAAAAAAAAACTTTAAAATTACGCTTGAATGGGCTCCCTCCCAAGTATCTTGGACCTTCGGTTTGATAAAACCACCACTGGGGAAAAAAACAAAACAAATAAACATGCATCGACGATGTTTCTTCTGAAAAAAGAGAAATTCCACATATTGAAGATTGGAGCTTGAAACCTCTACGGTAGGGTTCTCTGATATGATGTATCTAATAAAGGGATTTTCAATAAGATCGCTTGATTTTTGGGGGGTCTTTCCCCTTTTTTCAAAAATTTTCTCAGATTTTGGTTATGGGTGGGTAACCATAAACTGAAAGAATTTTATACATTTAGAGCCAGCATAAAAAGCCAATACTACCGGTGTAGCAATTCTCACGAGAATTCCATTTTTAGTTTCAGTGAATATTGGTCCAAGTCACTTTTTACTTCCAGTTTTTTTGTTTTTTTTTATCACAATCTATTTGATAGATTCTCTTCTGACGAAAATTTTTGAGCCTGTCCATTTTATTTAATTTAATAGGACAATAAAAAGAAAGAGGGTCAATTTGACAGCTGGATAGTAAGTTTAAATTTTATTGTTCTTTCGTTATTCTATTTTTTTTTAATGGCTGAATATATTAGGAATTTAAATTCGAGGGGGAGAATTGTCCAGTTATGAAGGAGATACGTTTTACATGGCCGTTATAAAGTCAAAATATGGTATATATGAAGGCATGATGATTTTTGATGATCTCTACTCCTTCTGTAAACTATTCTAAGGCGTAGGAATTGCATAAAGACAAGTCTACATCCGTTACAATCTACGGAAGCAATCAATCTTTCCGTAATTATTGTTTCATTCTGATTTTCTTTTAAGATTTAATGCATAATAATTAAATATATTAGTGATTAAATAAATTGATCCCTTTGCCAGGAATCCTTGTCGTTTAAAACTTACTGTATTTTGTTTCATTTTGCATGCAATTTAATTGCTCTTTTTATTTGAGTTTTCTCCTAAAAGTATTTAAAAATAAACTTATTCCTACGAAAAAAAAAAATCCCGAGATATATTGCCTGTCACCCAACCACCACTACTATCTTGGCGGCTGCCCCCCCCACCCGGGAAAACTTTCTGCTGGCATCCTTAAGAAGGAGAACATTGCACACGGAAGTTAGGTATCCACATACAAAATTAAATAATTAATCTGTCTGATGATACAACAATTTCATCAGAGGCAAAATTACTTCAAACATATTTGGGATATTTTTCATTTTTGGTTCGCTTAAAAATATGGTATGACCTCCTTTTTCAAACCGACCTTGCAAGTAAAATGATCCAGGGAAACACTTAGGACATTTCTTTGGCTTCTGATCAGCTAAAAAGTGTACCCAGTTAATTGAGAAATTCCAAGAAAAGGGGTTTACTAACACTATTTCTAAGACCAAGCAGATATCAAATGATATTGGCATTAAACCAACCTTTGAGGAGAACCATTATAGGAAGAAGAAAAGATTATTTTCTTATGAGATCAAAGACAACTACAATCCAAGACCAGAAGACCACTTCAAAACAGATGTATTTTTGCCCCTACTTGATACTGTGACATCTTCTTTAAAAGACAGAATGGATAAGTTTTCAACTACAGGTCAAAGTGGAGTTTTCGTTAGATATTAAATCATTCCCTGAAAATGAAGCTCTCAAAAATTGTCGTAGGATGTCACAGGACCATCTTACTGCAAACAAAAATTCTGACATAAATGGGGAAGAACTATGCAATGAGCCAGTGGCGTATTTAGAGGGGGACCCATGGGGCCTTCCTCTCCCCCCCCTCCGAAATTCAAAGTTTGTTTTAAGAGTTAAATGTCTTGCTCTCAGCAGTCCCCTTGAATTTTTTTTTGTATACTTTGATAATATATTGATAATAATGTAGTTATAAAGTGGCCATTGTAAGTCTGTAATTCTATTAGAGAAGCAACGCTCCGCAGCATAGCAGTTTTTTGACAGAGTTTTTATCTACTTTGTAGTTTTAGGAAATGAATAAATTGATTGTTTAACCAGTCTTTTTTCCTTAAAATAAAAAAAAAACATAGAAATGGGGAGGGGTCTTCAATTTCTTGGGAAAGATGGGGTGAAATGAAGACGGATAAAAAACTAGAGCTAAACTTAGCTAGAACAAGAGCTACAACCAGAAACTAGAGCTACAGCTAACAGCTCAGATGATTGTTGCTCATTTTAACCAACAATATATGCCATAAAACCCTTCTTGAATAAGAAAAGAGGATTGTTAATGGGCCCAGGTATGCAAGAACGCATTGTTGGACGACCATAGTTGTGTTTTTGTCCCCGATCTTCTGAGACCTTATTTCATTTCTTTTTGAACCAGGCCCTTTCTTCTATGGCCTGCAACTAAAGGAGAACAGCGACTCTGAGGTCGGTTCTCCTATCTCCTCTTGGAATTAGCATAAGAATCTAATAAAATATGAAACATGGCTGACAATTATGCAGCCATGAAGGTTACAACAGTTAAAAAACCCGTTTTGGAACTTAAGGTTATGAAATACAGTCAAGTTTCAATAAAACATAGGCATATGAATTATGTCGTTTTTTGGGTCATGGTCTGAGGGAAGAGGCATCAACACTCCTGTGTTAAAAAAAAAGTCAAATTAGCAGAAAAGGAAGAGGACTTTGGAGGATGGCCAGTGCACACTTTAAACACAAAATGCAATTAATTTGTTGATTAACAGAGCTTCTATTTTGTGTTCAAATCTCTAAAAAATATTTAAATGCTTTAGATCAGAAATGTGTTAATTAAACCACCTTTTCAAGTTAATTTGCCTATGATATTAGAATAGCTTCTAAGCCAAAGCGTTAACAATTCCTTTAATGAAACAGAACAACATTCAGAAGACACTTCAGTCACTGCCCCCATAATCAGCTTGTTTGACATTGGTCTGGAGTCCTTTGTTAACCATGACCAGATTTCTGATGCTTGTAAGTTGGACGTAATCTGTGGGCACTGGAAACCAGGAAATGACCACAAATTTCCTGAAATAGTTAAACAGAATGTTGAGGGTATAGTGACAACAAATTGTCGTTTTCAAAGTACATGTCTCCAAAAGTAATCATTGTTGGTGTTCAACCCGTCAAAAAAGGTGCATTCTAGAAGGCAGGTTTTTATAGAAGGCGTTGTCATAAAAACTTAAAAAAAAGCTCATTCGATTGGAATTTCAAAGGGCTAGTGCCCTTTTAAATAGTCGAAAGGGATTGGGGGGCAACTGGCCCCCCCACGCCCATCATTCCCCCAAACACATCCAATCAAAATTTTGAGATAGCCATTTTGTTCAGCGTACTTGATTTCCACATAGGAAACATGTTTTTGAGGAGGACCCTTGCCTACAACCCTCGGGGCAAGGGTTTTAAGTTATGCCCTGGGGGTATATAAGGTTTTTACAGAAGGAGTTGTCGTAGAAACTTCAAGAAAGGTTAATTCGATTTGAGATTCAAAGGGCTAGCGCCCTTTTCTAATAGTCGAAAGTGATTGGAGGGCAACTAGCCCCCCTCCCAACGCCCATCATTCCCCCAAACACATCCAATCAAAACTTGAGATAGCCATTTTGTTCAGCGTACTTGATTTCCAGATAGAAAATATGTTTTCGAGGAAGACACTCCCCCACAACCCTCAGGGCAAGGGTTTTAAGTTATACCCTGGGGGCATATAAGGTTTTTTATAGTAGCGTTGTCGTAGAAACTTCAAAACAGGCTCATTCGATTGGAAATTCAAAGGGCTAGTACCCTTTTTAATAGTTGAAAGTGATTGGAGGGCAACTAGCCCCCCCCCCCACGCCCATCATTCCCCCAAACACATCCAATCAAAATTTTTAGATAGCCATTTCATTCAGCGTAGTTGATTTCCAGATAGAAAATATGTTTTTGAGGAAGACACTCCCCCACAACCCTCAGGGCAATGGTTTTGTGTTATGCCATGGGGGCATATGAGGTTTTTATAGAGTGTGCTGCCGTAAAAGATACAAAACTGTCTCATATGATTGGATAATCGCAGCGCTAGTACCCTGTTCAACAGTCGAAAGAGACTGTAGTGCTACTAGCGCCCTCCGCACTGCCCATCAGTCCCCCCAAACCGAACAAAAACAGTAGTGAGATGGCCATTTTGTTAAGCGTCGTTGATTTACAGATAGAAAATACGTTTTTGAGGAGAACACTCCCCCAAATCCCTCAGGGCAAGGGTTTTAAGTTATGCCCTCGGGGTATATAAGGTTTTTAAAGAAGGCGTTGTCGTATACTTCAATAAAAGCTCATTCGACTGGAAATTCAAAGGGCTAGTGCCCTTTTTAATAGTCGAAAGTGATTGGAGGGCAACTAGCCCCCCTCTACACCCATCATTCCCCCAAACACATCCAATAAAAATTTTGAGATATTTCCAGATTTTTAAAAGGGTGTATGCTGTTAAGAATTGCTGAAAATTTTTCTCCGGCATACAAATAGCAGGCCAAATTATAAAGTCTTAAAAAACGAAAAGATTTAAAGTAGTATTTTCTTTTTCCCTGAAAAGACTATGTCAATATAAATCGAAACGAAATTAATTAAAAAAACTTTTTCCACAAAATAAGTTCTTCAAAGAAAAGTAAAGAACTCTTAAACAAAAACTGAGCAAAAATAAAATAAAATAATCTACCAAGCGTGAAACCACCACAAATCAGCATTGACAAATAAATGAAACCCAAAACGAACAGAAATTACAATAATTAACCGAGTCAAACTCAAAACGAGCAGAAATTAACATAAGTTGGGCGCAAAACCCCTATGCCTTCCCAAGGCCAGAAAAAATTGCACTTTACTGAAAAAATATAAATGAATTTGCATTGTCAGTTTAATATGCATATACTGAAATTTAGTAACCAAAATGTTAATATTATTTGATTTATTAAAGTTATAAAAGTAAAAACATTTATAAAAGTTATAAGTTATAAAAGTTGACAGTTCTGGAAATTAGGTCTTTGAGGATGACAACCACCCAAAGCCCTCAGGGCAAGGGTTGTAAGTTGTGCCCTGGGGGCATATAATGTTTTTACAGAAAGTGTTGTCGTACAATCTTCAAAAAGGGGTCATTCGATTGGAAATTGAAATGACTGTGCCCTTTTTATAGTCGGAAGTGACTGGAAGGCAACTAACACCCCTTCCACACCCATCATTTCCCCAAACATATCCAATCAAAATTTTAGCCATTTTTTTCCACGCAGTTTAAAGTTCTGGACATTATACCTTTGAGCAGGACACTCCCCCCCCCCACAGTCTTCAGGGCAAGGGTTATAAGTTATGCCCTGGGGCATTTTTTTAAATCTTTGTCGTAAAAACTTGAAACAGGGCTCATTTGATTTGAAATTCAAAGGGCTAGAGCCCTTTCTAATAGTCGAAAGTGATTTGAGGGCAACTAATTGCCCCTTTTAATAGTCAAAAGTGAGTGGAGAGCAATTAACCCCCCTCTCATGCCCACCATTTTGTTCAACGTAGTTGAAAGTTCTGGAAAATATGTATTTAAGGATGACACACACCCCCCCCCCAGAGCCCCCAAGGCAAAGGTTGTAAGTTATGCCCTGGGGGCATACAAAGTTCTTATAGAGTTGTCGTAAAAACTTCAAAAGGGGTTCATTCAATTGGAAATTGAGAGGGCTAGTTCCTTTCTTAATAGTCGAAGGTAATTAGAGGGTAACTAACCCCCCTCTCACGCCCACCATTCCCAAAAACGCATCCAATCAAAATTTTCAGATCACCATTTTGTTCACCATAGTAGAAAGTTCTGGAAATTAGATTTTTGAGGATGACAACCCCCCCCCCCGCAGCCCTCAAGGCAAGGGTTGTAAGTTATACCCTAGGGGCATATAAGGTTTTTATTGAAAGCGTTGTCGTAGAAACTTCAAAAGGGCTCATTTGATTGGAAATTGAAAGGTCTAGTGCCTTTTTTAATAGTTGAAAGTGATTGGACAGCGACTAACATCCCTCTCACGCCCACCATTTCACCAAACACATCCAATCAAAGTTTCGAGATAGTCATTTTGTTTAACGTAGTTTTGGATAGTTTTGGAAATTAGGCCTTTGAGGATGACAACCACCCTCACAGCCTTTAGGGTAAGGGTTGTAATTTATTCCCTGTGGGCATATAAGGTGTTTATAGTAAGCGTTGTCGTAGAAACTCAAAAAGGGCTCATTCGATTGGAAATCTAAAGGCCTAGTGCCCTTTTTAATAATCGAAAGTGATTGGAAGGCTTGACATTTTTTTGAGTAAAGATTGATGTGGATATAATGTATTATTTGTTTTGTTGTTGTTGTTGTTTAGACCAGGATACTTCGTATCGAAGGAGTTATCGTGGGAACTTCGAAAAGGGCTCATTCGATTGAAAATAGAAAAGGCTGATGCCCTTTTTAATAATCGAAATTGATTGGAGGGCAACTAATCCCCCTCCCACGCCCACACACCCATTTGCCCATTATGTTTAAAAACTATATGTTTCCTTAAGATTATATCAAAATGCACTGTGTTAGTGTTAATTCCCAATAGGACATCTCAGCAGTATCCCAAGAACGACTGAGGGTATTATGTTCAAACTTTCGGGGCTACTTCTGCTCTTAAAATTTAACCAAATCAAAATAGCGTAAGTATACCCTAGCTATCAAAGAAAGTAAACAGATTTTTTTGCGAATGGTGTCAAGTTTTCCATTTCAGGTCAACTAGAGGAGGTATGAAACTAAATTAAACACTACTATTTGTGTCCAGATTTTTAAGAGGGTGTATGTTGTTAAAAATTGATAAAAAAAATATTTCTCCCGCATACAAATAGAAGGCCAAACTATAAAGTCTTAAAAAAACGAAAAAAATTTGAAGTATAATATTCTTTTCCCCTGAAAATACTTTTTCAGTGTAAAACAAACAAAAATAAATTAAATAAAAAACTTTTCTCACAAGACAAGTTTTTCAAAGAAAAGTAAGAGACTTCATTAAACCAAATAGGAGCCAAAATTAAATCAACTAATCTACCTAACGTGAGACTACCACAAATCAGCAGCGATAAATAAACTAAACCCAAAACGAGCAGAAATTACAATAAATAACTGAGTCACACTAAAAACGACCAGGAATTAACATAAGTTGGGCTCAAAAATGCCTTCCCACGGCCAGAACCCATTCTGCACTTTACTGACAAAAATATAAATGTTTTTACTTTTATAACTTTAATAAATCAAATAATATTAACATTTTGATTACTAAATAACAGTATATGTATATTAAACTGACAATGTAGATTCATTGTATTTTTTTCAGTAAAGTGCAATTTATGTTAGTGATTAAACCTGTTCCATCGTATTTCGCCTTATCTGTCCAGTCGATTAATGGGTAACAGGTCAATGTTGCGTTCATTCAGTGAGCGTTGTTCAGCAGACGGTGAAGTTCTGCTGTTTCATTTTTTTCTAAAAAGGTAAGAAGTCGGGTTTTTTATTTGTGATAGCAGATTACAGCGTAGTAAGGTCAGAGTAAAGACTGCAGGAGTTTTTGCTGATATGTAATAAAACATTTTGGTATAGAAAAAATATGATAAAGCCCTTTGGACGCCCGCTGTGATGGATTCTATTTTAGAGACCTTTTAGTCGCAGTGGGCAAGGCCCTTGCGCGGCGGTGACTTTTAATTCCCGTTCGTCGAAGTTGGTAAAAAGGCACTTCTGAAAATGCTTGATGATAATCAAATTCTAAAGCCGTGTTATTAAAGTATATACAACCACCCATTCTATAAAAACCTTATTTGTCCCCAGGGCATAACTTTCAACCCTTGTACTGTGAGGGAGGGGGGTGTCTTCCTTAAAAACATAATTTCCAAACTCCGAAAAAGGAACCAGAACTTCTACTTTTCAACCAATTGAGCCTCCTCTAAAGTTTATGCAACCATCCCTACCATTAAAATCTTAAATGCCCCTGGGGCATAACTTACAACCCTTACCCCCAGGCAGTGTTTTTTTTTCAACCCCAAAATCCTTTTTATATGATCTTTGGCCACTTTTTAATATAATGGCTATCTCATAATCTTTATTGGATGCATTTCAGGAAAATATGACATGGGGGTAGCTGCCCTCTGATCCTTTGACTCTAGAAAGAGGGCACTAGAACTTCAGATTACCAATCCAATAAGCTTCCTCCGAAGCTTAATGCTATTTGCCCTCCAATCACTTTCGACTATTAAAAAGCGCACTAACCTCTCAATTTCCAATCGAATTAGCCCTTTTGAAGTTCTTAAGACAACTCCTTCTATACAAAGTGCCCTGGTTTAAAACCGAAAAAATAAATAAATAAACAAATAAATAATACATTGTGTCAACATTGCTCTTCACTTAGACAGTGCTATTGCGCTGCCTATGATACGATAATTTTATTTGACAAATACACACAGAATAGGGGTCGGCACCGTTTCTGTTTTTGGCTAAAACAGAAACAGTAAAAAAACGGCAATTAAAAAACAGAACAGAAATGGAGAAAAAAACAGAATTGCGTTTCTTTTTTTTTCCGAAAAACAGAAATGGCTAATTTAACAGATATTTCGGTTTTTTCTAGGCACTGCAAGATGTATAAATGCAATTGCACTTTACTAGGAGCAAGAGTAGAAGTAGCCAGTCTTGTTTTACCAGCCCTGATAACTTTTGCTGCTATGCAGGCAGTGCTTATTGTGTTAGCATTTTGACTTGAAGAGTTCAACTGCATCCAAATCATGCCGAGAAACTAAGAAAACAAGCTGTCTTCATGATCTGGAGTCAGTAAAGCATCTTGGTTACTCTCTGTCTTGATAGGAAGGACGTCAATTGGGAAAGACTGGGATAGAGTTCAACGAGAATATAGCAAGTTCTTGTGTACTTCTCTGCTAGAAAATGAACTGGTGGAGAAGAGGAGAAAGACTGATGAGCTGAATATCTGTTTATATTGCTCATTTTTTCATAAACTGCAGGGCAAAAAACAGCCAACTCTTGCAAAGAGTAGCATGTCAAGCCTAGGACTGTTAAAAAAAATACATCTCCTGGGGTGAATAGCCAATAATTTCTTCAGGCCATTGACTGAGTCATAGCACCACTGTCTGGTGTCTGACAAAGCAAATGAAATACTTTAACCATCAACGTAACTTTGGTTGCAGAAACATGATTATACCAACTAGATATCACTGTTGCCTGTTTAGACAGGCAAAGAACCTTTATGACACCTTCCACAATGAAACTCTTGGTTCATGCAACAACTACTTTTTTCCAACTCTGCATTCACTCTTGATTGTATACTCAGTTACAGTAGCATCTGCAGAGTGCTCATTTAACACACTAAAGCAGCTTAAAACATACATCCAAAACAGAAAGGAGAGGATAGGTTGAATGGTCTTGAATACATGTCTATCAATTGCAATGTCAAGGTAGATATTGATGACAAAATCAAATTGAATATTAGATATAAAATGATATTAATTGTTGAAAGATCCATCGGTCGAAGATTATTTTTCATTTTAATTTTTATTTTCATTTTCAATGCTGTAAGAACTGGAAAAGGATAAATTTGTAATATAAGAGTAATTCGTTTCCAGTGAAGCGCGAATGACGCAGAAGACTTTAGGTTTTCGCAGTGAAAGAAGGAGGTAGTATCCAAATTTTGTTTGCAGTGAAACTATATTTGTCTTGACCAATCTTTGAAAGAACTAATGAATTAAACTGAATATTTGATGTATAATCATATTAATTGCTGAAAGCTCATCAGTTCAAAATTTTACCGTAATTTTAATATTTATTTTAAATATTAAGTACAAAAGATAACATTTGTAATATGATTCGTTTTCAGTAAAGCGCCAATGACGCAGTAGGTTTTAGGCTTCTGCAATGAGGCGATACCCATACTCTTGTTTGTAGTTATTTTTATTCGATTCAAACTTGATTTGCATATTCAATTTAAGTTTCACTCTTTTTAAGATTTATTTATTCATTTACATTAATATATATTGTATGTTTGTTCACATTGATTGTTTATTTAATTTCTGTTCGTTTTAAGTTTCATTTATACTTTAATAGCAAACTATTTTTTTTTTCGTTTTAAGCTTGATTTTCATATCTAGTCTAAGCATTACTCGCTTTAAGATCTATTTATTCCTTTTTATTATTACTTTTTGCATGTTTTTTGCTATGATTGCTTATTTAATTTCTGTTCATTTTGCGTTTCATTTATTCTTTAATATTATTTTCTGGTCGTTTTGAGTTTTCATTTTAACATGTATTCATATCTGCTGAGCTTAAGTTTAAAATGGCCTTTACTTTTATTTGAAAAAAATATTTTTCGTAATTTTTTTTTTTTAATTAATTTTTGTTCGTTTTTGATTGCAAAAAGTTTTAAGTTTTTATGGCATGGGGGGGGGGGGTTGCTTACTGTCCGATTATTCTTTACTTTAAAAAACGGATCTAGAACTTTCAATTTAAATCGAATGAGGCTTTTTTCAAAGTCTATACGATTACATCTTTGATAAAATCTTATATATGAACAATAGATATCTTGCATAACTTGTGGACAGCGATTGGCAACAACGAATGGATTGAAAAAATAGCTCCAATAAGGGTGTTTTGACCATTTCACTTGCTGACGAAAAGGGATCACGACTGTTTGAAATTGACCGTAACAGGATTTTGTGTGCCAAAGTAATTTTTGATCTATTACAGAGCATATATTTTAACATTATAGTTCGACAATTATAGCAGATTTACTATGTGTTATTCCCATACAAAACTTTACCTTATTAAAGTCTTTGGGGTGGGGGCGGCGTAGTTGGCAGAAGGAAGAAAACTTTATCGTAGACAGTAGGAGAGGAGGAGGGTGAGGTTGGAGACTCATCCAATACGGGGCGAACTTCACTTATCTCCTCCGTTCCCGATTTAGGAGTTTAGACAGGCTCATTGGGCTGTAGAATGTTGGACCGTTTGAGTTGTGGAAGACGTTAAAATACTCACAAATGCTTTATATTTTCAGTTATTGCAGCAAGGATTTCATAGATTGTGGAATGGTGAGCCCCCTGGCCCATCATTTGGGTGAGCCTCAACTCATAATATGCAATTTTGATTAATTGTTCCGCGTTATGTGCATATATTATTCTATATATGTTATTTTAAGTTATACTTTTATCGCATTGCGTTCATTTTTAAGGCTTTAGATAAAAACTTAAACCTTAGCGGAGAAAGTGGTGGGGGGAAGTCTCTCCCCTCACATGCATAATTGAGCAGCCACAGAGAAAGTAATACAAATGAAAATAATCTGTCTTTTGAAAATGTCTTTTTTCAAAAGAAACGAACAAAATCGTCTAAAGGAACCTGAAGTGTTATCTTTCACATTTCCGTTCATTCTTTATTCCCATTACTTTCAAATGTAAATTTTAGAATATTATCGAATGGGTTTAGTCGTCCCCTCTCTGCAAAATCCACATTTGGAAAACCCGCCCCTGGCAAATTCCTCCCCCCTCCAAGAACATTTTCTTTTCCTTCCGATAGTTCTCCCTCATTAACTACCACCCAGCAGAAATTTCCCAGCCGTGGAATATGATCCCCCAAACATATTCCCCTCAGATAATTTCGGATATTCATAAGAATGGAAGCTGAAATTTCTACTCAACTTTTTAGGTCGGAAGCAATGCTATAGCGTTTCCTAAGTAAAGAGCCATAGGGGTTCAATGAATTAATACTTATTTATTTTTCCAGGGGCACTTTATGTGGAAGAGGTGGTCGCATAAACTTTGGAACGGGGTTTATTTAATTACAAATTAAAATTTATAGTGCCCTTACACCAGGGGTGGATCCAGAATTTTTTAGGGGGGGGCGCAAAATAGGTTGATCCGATAAACTTGCGTTAGGAGCAAGTTTAATTAGCGAAATTTTGCGTTAGTTAAGTAAGTTACATTACTTTATGCTATGTGAGGGGGAGGGGAGGCGCGCCCCTTGCAGCTCGTCCGGATTTACCATTGCTTTAATCTCTCTGTTTCATTCCGTGGTCGGAAGGAGAGCATATGTCGAATAGGTGTGTGTTAATACCCCAACGGTATAACTCTAATTGGGTATTCAGTTATAAATATAATTATTTGGAAGGGAGGGGTGGGAGAAAAGGGCGTGGGGGATATTTGCCCTTCGATCGATTTTGACTCGTAAGAGCTGAACTAGAACTTCCAAGTTCCAATCAAATGAGCCCTCTCTGAAGTTTATACGAGAATCCCTTCCTGCCCCCGGGCCCTGGGGTGTTTTGTCGACGCCAGAGTTTTGTTACTTAACCTTTCAACTATTTTTAACAAATTTTTATCTGATGCATTTAGGGCGTGGAGGAGGGGGGAGGGCTAGTTGCCCTCCAATCTCTTTTGACTCTTAAAAAGTGAACCAGAGCTTTCAATTCCAATCAAATGAGCCCTCTCTAAAGTTTATACGAGTATCCCTTCCATAAAAAATAATATGAAGGATTCGGAGAATACTAAAATTACAACCCTTGCCCTGAGGGCTGTGGGGGATCTGTCATCCTCAAAGACCTAATTTCAAGAACTTAAAACTACGTTTAATAAAATAACTGTATCAAAATTTTGATTGGATGTGTTTGTGGAAAAGGTGAGCGTGAGAGGGGGTTAGTTGCTCTCAAATCACTTTCTACTATTAAAAAGGGCACTAGCCCTTTGAATTTCCAATCGAATGAGCCTATTTTGAAGTTTCTACGACACCGCCTTCTATAAAAACCTTATATGCCCCCAGGGTATAACTTAAAACCCTTGCATTGACGGTTGTGGGGGAGCGTTTTTTCCAGGGGCACTTTATGTGGAAGAGGTGGTCGCATAAACTTTGGAACCGGGTTTATTGAATTACAAATTAAAATTAGGGGGGAGGTGCCCCCCTCGCCCTTCACCTGGATCCGCCACTGCCTTACACTCTCTGTTTCTTTCCTTGTTAGGGAGGAGAGTAGATGCCTAAAAGGTGTGTGTTAATACCAAAACATTCTAACTCTGATTGGGCCTTCAGGTATAAACAGAATTAGTTCAAAGGGTGGGGTGGTGAAAAAGGGCGCGGGGAGGGGGGGTATTTTCCCTTCGATAGATTTTGACTCGTAAGAGCTGGACTATAACTTCCAATTTCCAATCAAATGAGCCCTCTCTGAAGTTTATACGAGAATACCTTCCTGACCCCGGGCCCTGGGGGGTTTTGTCGACGCCAGAGTTTTGTTACTTAACCTTTCAACTATTTTTAACAAAATTTTTATCTGATGCATTTAGGGCGTGGAGGCGGGGGGGGGGGCTAGTTACCCACCAATCTATTTTGACTTTTCAAAATTTAACCATAACAGTAAATTTACAAACAAATTATCCCTCTCTAAAGTTTATACGAGTATCCCTTCCATAAAAAATAATATGAAGGATTCGGAGTATCCTTAAATTACAACCCTTGCCCTGAGGGCTGTGGGGGAGTTTTCATCCTCAAAGGCATAATTTCCAGACATTAAAACTACGTTTAATAAAATGGCTGTCTCAAAATTTTGATTGGATGTGTTTAGGGAAAAGGTGGGCGTGAGAGGGGGGTTAGTTGCCCTCAAATCACTTTCGACTATTAAAAAGGGCACTAGCCCCTGGAATTTCCAATCGAATGAGGCTTTTTTGAAGTTTCTATTACACCACCTTCTATAAAAACCTTATATGCCCCCAGGATATAACTTAAAACCATTGCCTTGAGGGTTGTGGGGGAGTGTCCTCCTCAAAAACATATTTTCTATCTGGAAATCAACTACGCTGAACAAAATGGCTATCTCAAAATTTTGATTGGATGTGTTTGGGGGAATAATGGGCGTGGGGGGGGCTAGTTGCCCTGCAATCACTTTCGACTATTAAAAAGGGCACTATCCCTTTGAATTTCCAATCGAATGAGCCTTTTTTGAAGCTTCTACGACAACGCCTTCTATAAAAACCTTATATGGCCCCAGGGCATAACTTAAAACCCTTGCCCTATGTGTTGTGGGGGATTGTCCTCATCAAAAAAATATTTTCTATCTGGAAATCAACTACGCTGAACAAAATGGCTATCTCAAAATTTTGATTGGATGTATTTGGGGGAATGATGGGTGTGGGGGGGGGGCTAGTTGCCCTGCAATCACTTTCGTCTATTAAAAAGGGCACTATCCCTTTGAATTTCCAATCGAATGAGCCTTTTTTGAAGCTTCTACGACAACGCCTTCTATAAAAACCTTATATACCCCCAGGGCATAAATCAAAACCCTTGCCCTGAGGGTTGTTGGGGAGTGACCTCCTCAAAAATATGTTTTCTATCTGGGAATCAACTACGCTGAACAAAATAGTTATCTCAAAATTTTGATTGGATGTGTTTGGGGGAATGATGGGCGTGGGGGGGGGGGGTGGCTAGTTGCCCTCCAATCACTTTCGACTATTAAAAAGGGCACTAGCCCTGTGAATTTCTAATCGAATCAGCCTTTTTTGAAGTTTCTTCGACAACGCCTTCTATAAAAACCTTGTATGCCCCCAGGGTATAGCTTAAAACCCTTGCCCTGAGGGTTGTGGGGGATTGCCCTCCTCAAAAACATGTTTTCTATCTGGAAATCAACTACGCTGAGCAAAATGGCTATCTCAAAAGTTTGATTGGATGTGTTTGGGGAATGATGGGGGGGCTAGTTGCCCTTCAATCACTTTCGACTATTAAAAAGGGCACTATCCCTTTGAATTTACAATCGAATGAGCCTTTTTTGAAGTTTCTACGACAACGCCATCTATAAAAACCTTATATGCCCCCAGGGTATAACTTAAAATCCTTGCCCTGAAGGTTGTGGGGGAGTGTCCTCCTCAAAAACCTATTTTCTATCTGGAAATCAACTATGCTGAACAAAATGGCGATCTCAAATTTTTGATTGGATGTGTTTAGGGAAACGATGGGCGTAGGGGGGGGGGGGGCTAGTTGCACTCAAATCACTTTCGACTATTAAAAAGGGCACTAGCCTTTTAACTTTCAATCGAAAGAGCCTGTTTTGAAGTTTCTACGACAACGCCTTCTATAAAAAACCTTATATGACCCTAGGGCATAACTTAAAACCCCTGCCCTGAGGGTTGTGGGGGAGTGTCCTCCTCAAAAATATATTTCCTATCTGGAAATCAACTACGCTGAAAAAAATGGCTATCTCAAAATTTTGATTGGATGTGTTTGGGGGAATGATGGGCGTGGGGGGCTATTTGCCCTCCAATCATTTTCGACTATTAAAAAGGGCACTAGAACTCTCGATTTCCAATCGAATGAGCCCCCTTTGAAGTTTCTACGACGACCCCTTCCATATGAAGTGCCTCTGGGAAAAAAAAAATAATAATAATAAAACATTGGAGACGTATGACCTTTACTATAGGCAACGCTACAGCGTTGCCTCTGATTGTTTTCAAGTGCTTAAATATAAAAATGTTTATTCCGATCCCCTTCCCATCTTTTGTGGGGTGCCCCAGGGAATTCTGATGGGTCCCATTTTATTTCTTTAATGGTTAATAGCCTCATGACTGACCACACAGAGCAATGGAAGCAAAATAGCGTAGGTCTATCCAAGCTATCAATGAAAGTAAACAGATTTTTTAGCGAATGGTATCAAGTTTTCCATTTCAGGTCAGCTAGAGGAGGTATGAAACTAAATTAAACACTACTATTTGTGTCTAGATTTTTAAGAGGGTGTATGTTGTAAAAAATTGATGAAAATTTTTCTCCAGTATACAAATAGAAGGTCAAACTATAAAGTCTTAAAAAAAACAAAAAAATTTTAAGTATAATATTCTTTTTCCCTGAAAAGACTATGTCAATATAAAACGAACAGAAATTAATTAAAAAAAAAACATTTTCCACAAAATAAGTTTTTCAAAGAAAATTAAAGAACTCCATTAAACCAAAAATGAGCAAAAATAAAATCAAATAATCTACCAAGCGTGAAACTACCATAAATCAGCATCAATAAATAAATGAAACCCAAAATCAACAGAAGTTACAATAAATAACCGAGTCAAACTCAAAACGAGCAGAAATTAACATAAGTTGGGCTCAAAACCCCTATGTCTTCCCATGGCCAGAACACATTCTGCACTTTACTGGAAAAAAATTTAAATTTTTTTACTTTTACAACTTTAATAAATCAAATAATATAAACATTTTGATTACTAAATAACAGTATATGTATATTAAACTGACAATGCACATTCATTGTATTTTTTTCAGTAAAGTGCAATTCATGTTAGTGATTAAACCTGTTCCATCGTATTTCGCCTTATCTGGCCAGTCGATTAATGGGTAACAGGTCAAAGTTGCGTTCAGTCAGTGAGCGTTGTTCAGCAGACGGTGAAGTTCTGTTGTTTCATTTTTTTCAAAAAAGGTTAGAAGTCGGGTTTTTTATTTGTGATAGCAGATTACAGCGTAGTAAGGTCAGAGTAAAAACTGCAAGAGTTTTTGCTGATATGTAATAAAACATTTTGGTATAGAAAAAAAATGATAAGCCCTTTGGACGCCAGCTGTGATGGATTCTATTTTAGAGACTTTGCAGTCGCAGTGGGCAAGGCCCTTGCGCGGCGGTGACTTTTAATTCCCGTTCGTCGAAGTTGGTAAAAAGGCACATCTGAAAATGCTTGATGATAATCAATTTCTAAAGCCGTGCAATTAATTTACCGATGCAAAATTTTGCTATGGTCCAATACGAGACAAGCAAACAGCACAAAGAAGTTACAGTGTCGAGGACTGAACGCGACAACCATGACACTAGCAAGCTTGTTTGCTTTCTTGCTGAGAATACCCCTTTTGCAGAAGACCCGAGCTTGCGAAACATTACTTCTGGAGTTACGGCTGATACAAAAGTCAAGGTCGACACAGCTAGATCCGTCGGACAAGAAACAATGTAACGCTTGCCGTAACGTGGCCATAAAAGTCTGTGGCCGTAACGCTTGCTTATAAAGCTGCACCAGTTATTAATGGACAGTCAGTTGACGTTGATCCAGCACTGCTGTTTGATCGGCTGGTGACCATTGCTGGAAATAGCGACGATAATTTGGAGTCATACTTCGAGTATGAATTATGCTCGCCACCTCCGTCACTTTTTGAAGCAAATGGACTTCCATGATTAGCCGATAAGCCTGCCCTTACCGATGCGATGTGGTGTCTAGTTGTAGAACAGAAGCCAAAAACTGAAGACTTCGTTAAAGATTTCAGAGACAAGCATATAGTTCTCGATGGTGGGGCACTGCTTCAGCGGATCCCTTGGGACAATAACTCAACTTATGATAGTATCTGCCAGAAGTACGTTGACAACGTTGCAAGGAAATACGGGTTGCAAAGGACGTCGGTGGCTTTCGACGAATACAACCAAGCATCTTCAATCAAAGACATCACCCTTTTGTGACGGAAAGGGTCACGATCGTACCCGTATATCAATTTTAAAAGGAATATGGTCTCTCCTACAAAGAAAGAAGTGTTCCTAAGGAACTTCAAGAATAAGCAGGCAATCATAGCCATGACCAGTGAGTACCTGACCAAAGCTGGGTGTCAGGTATACCAGGCAGAAAATGACACTGATCTTCACATTGTTCTAACTGCAGTTCGACCTGCTTCTTTAATGCCTACTGTCCTGGTTGGAGAAGACACAGATGTGCTTATACTCCTGTGTTATCACGCACAGAAAGGTAGCCAAGCGATCTACTTTTACTCTGAGCCTTGAGCTGGAATCTCAAAGAATAGAATTTGGGATATAAATGCAACAAAACTCAAACTTGGATCTCATATATGTAGCACAATCCTGTATGTCCACGCCTTCCTTGGGTGCGATTCAACTTGTCGTATCTATGGCATTGAGAAGTCAGTGGGACTACATTTCTGATAAAAAAAACAATGAGTTTTACGAATCCGCTAAAGTTTTTATTGACCGACCAAGCACGAGATTTCAGCAGCTGGGGAGAAAACAATGATGCTTTTATATAAGTGCCCAGGCTCAATTTCAACCCTCAATCAGTTTCGTCATCTCAAATTCATCGAGAAAGTTACAGCATCGTCTTTGTATGTCGAGTCAAAAGTTCTCCCTCCCCCCAGTGATGCTTGCAGCTTCCACTCATTTCGAGTTAATTTGCAAGTTAGATCGTGGAAATCCCTGGGATGTAATCTCGACCCTACCCAGCTGGGTTGGGTAATTCAGAATGGACTATATTCCCCTATTTTTGGAGAACTACCAGCTGCCCCCAACTCTCCCTTTGCATTTTTTCACTGTAACTGCAAAACTGACTGCTCAAATATGCGACGCACTAGTAAAAAAAGGCATGAAATGATCCTGTGCCTGTGGACCTTGCAAGGGAACAAGTAGTGCTAACTGTGTTACAACTGAGTTTCTCAGAGCTGATGATCTGGAAGATAACAAAGATATGTGAATATTGATATTTCGTTTTTTTTTCGCATTTGTATATTACATAACTGAAAAAGTCAAGAATGTTTTAATCGTTAGTTAAAACATCGAACTGGGTCATAGTTGCCATTCTACATTTTAAGACCGGTTTCTTTCAGATTAAGCGTGGTTTAACAATAATGGAATATTTAAATGAAAGTTTTAGTTTTACGTTCAAATAAAGGTGATTTTCATAATCACCGTGATCTAGTATCCTATTCTAGACATCAATTCTGTTGCTGTGCGCCTTTATATGTAAAAACGAATTCACCTCCTCAAAATCAACCTCAACCTCAAAACACCTAATTTTTAGTTTTACGTTCATATAGGCTAAAGGTGATTCTCATAATCACCGTGATCTAATACCCTATTCTAGACATAAATTTTGATGTAGTACTCCTTTATATGGAAGCACAAATTTCACCTTCTTAAAATCAACCTCAACCTCAAAAAACCTAAGTTTTAATTTTACGTTCAATTAAAGGTGATTTTCGTATGCACCGTGACCTGTTACACTATTCTAGACATCAATTTCGTTTTTATATACCTATATATGAAACACGAGATTCACCCCCACAAAATCAACCTCAACCTCAAAATAACAAATTTGTGAAACAGATAGATGAGCAAACTTTGCACACTTGGAATCAGCAAATTTTTTTGAGTCAGGTAGTCAAAGAATCTTTTCTCTTGCAATTTGTTCCCAGTCAAACCATTCCCTTCCTGGACTATTTATACCTACTCTAGTTGACCTGAAAAATAAAACTTATTACCGTTCCCAAAAAATTCTATCTATGCTCATTGACAGCCTGGATACACTAACACTCTTTTGATTTGGTTAAATTTTAAGAGCAGAAGTAGTAGTAGAAGTAGCCCCAAAAGTTTGAACCTAATACCCTCAGTAATTCTTGGGATATTGCTGAGATGTCTTATTGGCAGCCAGCATACATAGTGAGTTCTGCTTTAATTTTAAAGCAACATTTAGTTTTTAAGCATAATGGGTAAATTGCATAACTGTGGGGGGTTGACCTACCCAATAACTCTAGAAATATAGTTGCTCGACTATTCAGCTATGCTGAACAAAACAGCCGTTTTAAAATTTTGATTAAGAATTTTTGGGAAATTATGAGCTAAAGATGAGGGCTGATTGCCCTCCAATCACTTTTGACTCTTAAAAAGGGCACTAGAACTTTTAATATCCAATCAAAGTAGCTCTTTTAAAATAACAATGACATTACTAGCTATGATAGAGCAGCACTACCTATGATATTGTTTGAATGCCCTTTTAATACCTGCATGAACGAAGTTTTTTGCTTAATTGAAACTCCCCTTAAACGTTCACTAAAAGTTTCAACTTATTGCCCTTAGTGTCATTAGTTATAGTAAATGTAAAAGTAGTTTAAAAAGTATACATATAGTGTCTTCTGGATAGTTCAAAATCCACCACAACTTAGCCTGAAAGGTCTGACTTAATAATGCAAGCCGTTATCACGGTATTGCTTTGTCACCCTTTTAACAATCTACATGATCAAAGTACGTTTTGATTTAGTTCCACGTCTGGCTAAATATTCCTTGAAAGCTTCACCTTAATACCCTTAGCTTGTGTAGGCCTAATAGCAATAGTTGTAGTAGCAGTAGTGGCATTAGCAGCAGTAAGCACAAAGCACCTTTTTTTTACATCCCCTTCAACACATGATGAAAGTTTGAACTTAATACCATCAACCGTTCCTGAAGCATTGCTGGTACATCTTCTTCACGACCTATGTGGGCATAGTGGGTTTCGATTTAGTTCAATACAGTTTCAATATTACCCAAAATTTTCGCCTTAATACCCTTAGCCTTAGTAGCAGTAATAGTAGCACAGTAGCAGTAGAATTAATAGTAGTAGTCTTAGCTTTAGTTGCAGTAATAGTATTAGCAGTAATAGTAATAGTATCAGTTTTTGTAGTAGAAGAAGCAGTTGTATTAAGATGCAAATATTGTCTTTTGGCCATTTCAACATGCCCCACAACACGCATTGCAAGTTATAATTCACATACAAAACTGTTCCTTTGATATTGCTGACATGTCCTTTTGACAACCTGCATACGGATGTTGTGTTGTGATTCAGTTTACCTTCCCACCTAAAAATTCTCTGAAAATTTCACCTTCATGCCTTTAAGTATAGCTGTAATAGCAGCCACAGTAGTAGTGTTAGTACTCAACTTAATACAATTAGCCATTTCTATGACATTGTCGATATATCAAAAATATGTTCCAATACAGCTAAAGTGAAATCTTCAGGTTTGGAACTTTGCTTTAAAGCGGACAAAACTCCAAACCTGAAGATTTCACTTCAGCTCTATTGGAACATATTTTTGATTTTCCAGACCATTTTATCTTGTTCAATAATGTCTCTCTGATTTCTAGGGAGGGGTTTAAAACAAAATTTTCGGGACAATTTAAATTAAGAAAATTTTATCAAGAACATGACTTTAAACGGACACACGTGAATTTGGATTGAACTTTATTTACGATAATTTATTAAAGTTAGATAGAGTAAGGTTCATTTCACCCAATGCGATTAACCTCTGTCCAATTGTTAGTTCAAATAATGCTAACGAACCAGACCCAGGAAGGTCAAGGAGACTCACTTCCGGTATTGCTTTGAAAAATAAGGTTATTAAACAATACGTAGTTATTTTATTTTGTATACAAATTATTCTTTTTAATTGCTTATTTTAGTATTTCTGCTGACAACGGTCACTGCACATGTCACCAAAACATCCAGTATTTTTGTGAATTATTAGTGTCAATTAAAAGGATTTATCCCTATTTGAACTTTTATTTATCATCATGGAAAGGCAGCATGGTCTTCAGAATTATCTGCATCAATAGTCTTTAATGCCGTTAGGGCATAACTCAACACCCTTGCCCCAAGGCTCTGGTGGTTTTATCAACTTCAAAAGCCTTGTTACATAATCTTTGGATTATTTTGAATAAAATGCCCATCCCAAAAATTCTATTGGATGCACCTAAGGAAAACACGACATGTGAGAGGGGAGGGAGGGGATTAACTACCCTCTGATCACTTCGACTCTTAAAACGAACACTATAAATTCTGATTACCAATCCAATAAGCCCCGTCCAAAGTATATACAACCATCCATTCTATAAAAACCTTATTTGTCCCCAGGGCATAACTTTTAACCCTTGTGCTGTGAGGGAGGGGAGGGGGTTGTCGTCCTCAAAGACATAATTTCCAGACCCTTCAACTACGCTGAACAAAATTGCAATCTCAAAATTTTGATTGGATGTGTTTAGGGAAATGGTGGGCGTGGGGGGCTGGTTATTCTCAAATCACCTTTGACTCTTACTAATTAAAAAAACTTTTTCCACAAAATAAGTTTTTCAGAGAAAAGTAAAGAACTCCATTAAACAAAAAATTAGCAAAAATAACATTAAATAATCTACCGAGCCTGAAACTACCATAAATCAGCATCGATAAATAAATGAAACACAAAACGTACAGAAATTACAATAAATAACCTAGTCAAACTCAAAACGAGCAGAAATTAATATAAGTTGGGCTCAAAACCCCTATGCCTTCCCAAGCCCAGAACAAAATTTGCACTTAACTGAAAAATACAAATGAATGTGCATTGTCAGTTTAATATATATATAGTGATATTTAGTAATCAAAATGTTAATATTATTTGATTTATTAAAGTTATAAAAGTAAAAACTTTACATTTTTTCAGTAAAGTGCAAATTTTGTTCTGGCCTTGGGAAGGCATAGGGATTTTGCGCCCAACTTATGTTAATTTCTGCTCGTTTTGAGTTTGACTCGGTTATTCTTGTAATTTCTATTGTAATTTCTTGGGATACTGCTGAGATGCCTTATTGGGAAATAGCATTATCACAGTGCATTTTGATTTAATCTTAAGGCAACATTTAGTTTTTAAACATAATGGGAAAATGGGAGGGTTGGCGTGGGAGGGTGGTAGTGGAAGAGGAATTAGTTGCCCTCCAATCACTTTCGACTATTAAAAAGGGCATCAGCACTTTCTATTTTCAATCGAATGAGCCCTTTTTAAAATTCCTATGACACACCCTTTGATACAAGGTGCCCTGGCCTAAACAAAAAGAGCAAAAAAAATAATACGTTATGCCGACATTGATCTTGACTACAAAAATATGGAGCCTTCCCATCCTTTTCGAATATTAAAACGTGCACTAAGTCTTTTGATTTCCAATTGAATGAACCCTTTTGGAAACGACAACGCTTTCTATAAACACTTTATATGCCCCCAGGGCATAAATTACAATCCTTACACTAAGGTCTGTTAGGGTGGTTGTCATCCTCAAGACCGAATTTCCATACCTTTCAACTACTTTAAACAAAATGGCTATCTCAAAATTTTGATTGGATGTGTTTGGAAAAATGGTGGGCGTGAGAGGGGCTGTAGTCACTCTCCAATCACTTTCAACTATTAAAACTGGCCCTAGCCCTTTTGATGTGGTCCACATCGAAAACAAAAACGATGGCATAACTTACAATCTTTGCCCTGGGGACTCTGGGGGGTTTCTCATCCTTAAATACATAATTTCCAAAACTTTCAACTACGTTGAACAAAATGGCTATCTCTAAACTTTGATTGAATGTGTTTGGGGAAATGGTGGGCGTGAGAGGGGGTTAATTACTCTCCACTCACTTTCGACTATTAAAAAGGGCAATATGAATTTCCAATCAAATGAACCCCTTTTGAAATTTCTACAAAAACTTTCTATATAAACCTTATATGCCCTCAGGGCAAAAATTAGAACCCTTGCACTAAGGGCTCTGATGGGGCTATCATCCTAAAAGACCTAACTTCCAGAATATTCAACTACGTTGAATAAAATGGATATCTCAAAATTTTGATTAGATGTGTTTGGGGGAATGGTGGGTGTGGTGGGGGGGGGGGGCTGGTTGCCCTCCAATCACTTTCGACTATTAAAAAGGGCACTAGCCCTTTGAATTTCCAATCGAATGAACCTTTTTTGCAGGTTTCTATGACAACACCTTCTATATAAACCTTATATGCCCCTAGGGCATAACTTACAACCCTTGCCCTGAAGGCTGGGGGGAGTGACCTTCTCAAAAACATAATTTATATCTAGAAATCAACTACGCTGAACGAAATGGCTATCTCAAAATTTTGATTGGATGTGTTTCAGGAAATGGTGGGCGTGCAAGGGGTGTTAGTTGCCTTCCAATCACTTTCGACTATTAAAAAGGGCACAAGCCACTCCAATTTCCAATTGAATGAGCCCTTTATGAAGTTTCTACAACAACTTCTTTGATACGAAGTGCCCTGCTCTAAAGGAAAAAAATAATCAATGATACATTGTGCCAACATTGTTCTTATACGCCCTCAGGGCATAACTCAAAACCCTTGTCCCGAGGGTTGTGGGGGAGTGTCTACCTCAAAAACATATTTTCTATCTGGAAATCAACTATGCTGAACAAAATGGCTATCTCAAAATTTTGATTGGATGTGTTTGGGGGAATGATGGGCGTGGGGGGGGGGGCTATTTGCCCTCCTATCTCTTTCGACTATTAAAACGGGAACTAACCTTTTGAAGTTCCAATCGAATGACCCTTTTTTGAAGTTTCTAAGACAACACCTTCTAAAAAAAATCTTATATGCCCCAAGGGCATAACTTACAGCCCTTGCCCTGAGGGTTGTGGGGGAGTGTCCTCCTTAAAAACATGTTTTCTATCTGAAAATCAACTGCGCTGAACAATATGGCTCTCTCAAAATTTTGATTGGATGTGTTTGGGGAATGATGCGCGTGGGGGGGGGGCTAGTTGCCCTAGAATCACTTTCGACTATTAAAAAGGGCACTAGCCCTTTGAATTTCCAATCGAATGAGCCATTTTTCAAGTTTCTACAACAACGCCTTCTACAAAAAACCTTATATGCCCCCAGGGTATAACTTAAAACCCTTGCCACGAGGGTTGTGGGGGAGTGTCCTCCTCAAAAACATATTTTCTATCTGGAAATCAACTATGCTGAACAAAATCTTAAAATTTTTATTGGATGTGCTTGGGTGACTGATGGGCGTGGGGGGGGGGGCTAGTTGCCCTCCAATCAGTATCGAATATTAAAAAGGGCACAAGCCACTCCAATTTCTAATTGAATGAGCCCTTTTCGAAGTTTCTACAACAACTTCTTCGATACGAAGTGCCCTGCTCTAAAGGAAAAAAAAATAATAAATGATACATTGTGCCAACATCGTTCTTATATGCCCTCAGGGCATAACTTAAAACCCTTGCCCTGAGGGTTGTGGGGGTGTGTCCTCCTCAAAAATATATTTTCTATCTGGAAATCAACAATGCTGAACAAAATGGCTATCTCAAAATTTTGATTGGATGTGTTTGGGGGAATGATGGACGTGGGAAGGGGGGGGGGGCTAGTTGCCTTCCAATCACTTTCGACTATTAAAAAGGGCACTAGTCACTCCAATTTCCAATTGAATGAGCCCTTTTCGAAGTTTCTATGACAACCCCTTCGAAACAAAGTGCCCGGGTATGGAGGAAAAAAAATACATTGTACCCACATCATTCTTTACTTAGGCAGCACGATCGCGCTGCCTATGAAACAGCGAACTAAAGCTTCCACTATCAATTTCAAAACAAATGAGCCCCATCTGAAGTTTGTGCAACCAGCAATTCCATAAAAACCTTATATGCTCCCTGGGCATAGCTTAAAACCCTTGCCCCATGGCTCTGGGTGTTGTACCAACCCTGGACGCATTCTTATATGTTCTTTGGACTATTTTGAACAAAATGATTATGTTGCAATTTCAATCAGATGCGTTTTGCAATTTCAATCCCGGGTATGGAGGAAAAAAATATTAATACATTGTGCCCATATCATTCTTTACTTAGGCAGCGTGGTCGTGCTGCCTATGAAAAAGGGAACTAAGGCTTCCACTTCCAATTTCAAAACAAATGAGCCACATCTGAAGTTTGTGCAACCAGCAATTCCATAAAAACCTTATATCTTCCCAGGGCATAGCTCAAAACCCTTGCGCCAGGGCTCTGGGTGTTGTACCAACCCTGGACACATTGTTATATGTTCTTTGGACTATTTTGAACAAAATGATTATGTCGCAATTTCAATCAGATGCGTTTGGTAAGAAGGGTGTAGTAGGGGGGGGGGCCAACAATCTCTACCATAAAAACCTTAAATGCTCCTGGGGCATAACTTACAACCCTTACCCCCAGGCAGTGTTTTTTTTTCAACCCCAAAATCCTTTTTATATGATCTTTGGCCACTTTTTATTAAAATGGCTATCTCAAAATTTTTATTGGATGCATTTCAGGAAAATGTGACATGGGGGTAGCTGCCCTCTGATCCTTTGACTCTAGAAAGAGGGCACTAGAACTTCAGATTACCAATCCAATAAGCTTCCTCCAAAGCTTATAGAACCACCCTTTCTATAAAAACCTAATATGTCCCCAGGGTATAACTTGCAACCCTTGCCCTGAGGGCTGTGGGGGACAGGTTGTCATCCTCAAAGACATAATTTCCGGACCTTTCAAATACGCCAAACAAAATTACTATCTCAGAATTTTGATTGGATGTGTTAGGGGAAATGGTGAGCGTGGGGAGGGGGGCTATTTGCCCTCCAATCACTTTTGACAATTAAAAAGCGCACTAACCTCTCAATTTCCAATCGAATTAGCCCTTTTTGAAGTTCTTAAGACAACTTCTATACAAAGTGCCCTGGTTTAAAACCAAAAAAATAAATAAATAAACAAATAAATAATACATTGTGTCAACATTGCTCTTCACTGAGACAGTGCTATTGCGCTGCCTATGATAAGATAATTTTATTTGAAAAATACACACAGAATAGGTGTCGGCACCGTGTCTGTTTTTGGCTAAAACAGAAACAGTAAAAAACGGCATTTAAAAAACCGAACAGAAATGGAGAAAAAAACAGAATTGCGTTTCTTTTTTTTCCTAAAAACAGAAACGGCTATTTTAACAGATATTTCGGTTTTTTCTAGGCCCTGTGAGATGTATGAATGCATTTTTCACTTTACTAGGAGCAAGAGTAGAAGTAGCCGGTCTTGTTTTTCCAGCCCTGATAACATTTGCTGCTAGGCGGGCAGTGCTTATAGTGTTAGCATTTTGACTTGAAGAGTTTATCTGCATCCAAATCATGCCAAGAAACTAAGAAAACAAGCTGTCTCTGTTTTGATAGCAAGGACGTCAATTCGGAAAGACTGGGAAAGAGTTCAACAAGAATTGAGCAAGTTCTTCTGTACTTCTCTGCTAGAAAATGAACTGGTGGAGAAGAGAGGAGACAGACTGATGAGCTGAATATCTGTTTATATTGCTCATTTTTTCATAAACTGCAGGGAAAAAAACAGCCAACTCTTGCAAAGAGTACCATATCAAACCTAGGACTGGTAAAAAAAAAATACATCTCCTGAGGTGAATAGCCAATAATTTCTTCAGGCCATTGACTGACTGAGTCATAGCACCACTGTCTGGCGTCTGACAAAGCAAATGAAATACTTTAACCATCAGCGTAACTTTGCTTGCAGAAACATAATTATACCTACTAGATATCACTGTTGCCTGTTTAGACAGGCAAAGAACCTTTATGACACCTTCCACAATGAAACTCTTGGTTCATGCAACAACTACTTTTTTCTAACTCTGCATTCACTCTTGATTGTATTCTCAGTTACTGTAGCATCTGCAGAGTGCTCATTTAACACACCAAAGCAGCTTAAAATATACATCCAAAACAGAAAGGAGAGGATAGGTTGAATGGTCTTGAATACATGTCTATCCATTGCAATGTCAAGGTGGATATTGATGATGTTCTATGCAACTTTGGGAGGAAATCAAGACGTTGCCACCCCTTGTTAGTATTTTTAATGATATTAGTATTTCCAGATGTTACCTGTTGTGCTGGAAGCTGGGCTATATTATTCCAATCCAAAAAAAGGGAGGCATGAATGATTTTACTGGAGTATGACCAATCACCTTAACCCCAGTTTTTTTTTTCAAAAATGTACAAGGGTTTCTTAGCTAACTGGTTAAAGGCAGAGATTCTTGAACTCACTAACTTACAACAACTTGAAAACCTGAAGGAGACATCTACTTCACATTATCTTGTTAGTCTTCTTGACACTGTTCTTAAAAACCTTGAAAACCCTGATACTTGGTTGAATCTTTTATTAATTGATCTCCAGAAAAGGGTTTGACCTAATTGACCACAATATCCTCTTAAATAAACTGCTGATGGAGTTTCAAGTGAGTCCCTTTCTAGTTAAAATTGTTTCCTTCTTTTTAACAAATTGTTTTCAAGCGCTTAAATATAAAAATGTTTATTCTGATCCCCTTCCTATCTTTTGTGGGGTGCCCCAGGGAATTCTGATGGGTCCTATTTTATTTCTTATGATGGTTAACAGCCTCATGACTGACCACACAGAGCAATGGAAGTATGTGGACAACCTGTCTGCACTTTAGGTTTGTCAACAAATATTAAAAGCTCCATTATGACATTGTTTGATGATGTCACATAGGAGCAGAGGCGCCATTTCAGCCAAACCTTAGGGTGGGCAAGCAATCGACATGGGACCCAAAGCAGGCTTGTATACAAAAAAAAATGCCTCTAGCTCTATCCGAAAAAAAAACTGCCTTCCGTGGGAGTTACCGTAAAAGTTAAGAAAACTGTCTCAATTGCTTTGCCTTTCCTTCTTTCGCTCTTATGCCATAAGTTCGGAAAAGGCCAGATATCTGAAGAAAGCGGAAACGGTATGTGCGATGTTAAAAAAACAGCCGTTTGGGAATCTTCCACTTTTCCGAATCTATAACTTGACGAAAGCCGAAACTCTGTAGAAACTCACGCTTTGACTAAAGTATATTCTGTAGCCGAATTCTTCAGCTCGCTGCTTACAATAAATACTTTAGTCCAAGTCGGAGTCACGCTCCAGCTATGACGATGCAAAACTTTGCTCGATCAAGTGTATTTACAAAATCAAAAAATACAACAAAATTTTGAAACAGATCAGTGAACACTCAAGGCAACAAGGGGAACCGTCGTGGTTTCATCTTCGCAAAGTCGTCAACAAGCTGGTCGAAATCCAAGTTTTTAACTAAATCCTTCTCTGCAAAGATTAAAAGCAGGTGACGAAGACGATCGTCTCCTGTGGTCGAGCACAGATATTTGTTCACTATTTCCAGTCCAGAAAACAAGAGTTCATTGCTGGCTATCGTGACAGGAAGTGTGGCAGCAATGTGAAGGCCCTTAATAATTTCTGGATAAGCCACTAGAAGTGTCTTGATATTATCAATGACGTCCGTAAAGTTCTTCGCCTTCGCCTCCTCCTCGAGCAAAAACCGCTTGGCAATACCAGCTTGGGCCTCAAGAAGAATCTGGTCAATGTCCATTTCAGAATAAAGTTCAGAGAATTGCTTGAGGAGCCCTGCATCCATGAACTTCGTAGAGCTGGGGTCCAGAGCTTCGAGTGTAATGAGCACTGGAAGGTTATCTGTAAACCGTCTGTCGAATTACACAATCAGACGATCTACAGTCTCCAGGTATTCTCTTTTCAGTTCTTCCGCTAGAGTTGGAGCTCTATTGTCGGATTCAACAAAGTTTTTTTCCTAACGTCGAAGTGGTCATGAATTCTTTCAGGTGTTTAATAATTTTTTGGGTTCTTCTAGGTCGTCTCTTCTGAACCGCAGAGGAGGATCCGGTCGTGGGTCCATTCACGTCAGGTACTTCAATTTCTAGACCTTCAGCAAACTCTTTTGCCTTCTCCAAAAGCGATGCAAATGAAATGTCAGAGCGCAGTTCAGCTATTTCCTTCCTTTTTGCTTGAATCAAGGTGCGGGACTTAGATATTACCAGATCAACTGCCTGAAGCTGCTCAGAAAGGGAGTTTGTCGTCCTCAGAATTGTTTCCATATAGAGCAACTGGAATGTAACTGTGAAAGATTCCATTTTTCTCTAGAGCCCAGCTCCTTTTGCTCGAGCTTCACTATCAGCTCCCTCGCTGACTGCAGACAGTACAGCCAGAACACATTTATATCGGAGTCTTATCTTTGATATTGATCGATACCAGTATGACCATCTTGTCGCAGCACTTCTTTCTAATTCCAGGACTGGCAGTTGAGTAGCCTTTTGGGACACGACAAAAAGCTGATGTCTGGTGTTGCTGTTGGAAATGAACGTGTACAGATTTTGGATTAGCAAAAAAACGAGCCAGCTGTCCCAACACCTTCTACGCAGTTTGCAATAACCAAATTTAGTCTATGCGCATGGCAATGAATGTACATTGCTTGTGGCGCTTTCACTCTCAGTCACTCTTGAAGACTAGAGAAGGGCCCGCTCATCACGCTTGCTCTGTCGTAGCACTGATCAATACAATAGTTCCAGTCAAGACCAAGTTTCGCCACTGTGTCGTGAATGAAGCTGGCTAAACTCTCAGCATCCAGGCTTTTCATATGGTAGCATCCTGTTGGTTTTTCTCGTGCTTTTCCCTGGTCGAAGTACCTAAGAAGACTGGCGAGCTGTTCTTTCTTCGAATTATCTTTTGTCTCGGCAACAAGAAAAGCAAAGTATTTGGCACGCTTAACTTCTTGCACTATTGTAGACAGAAGCCTAGATACGATAACTGAAATCAGATCGTTCTGGTATTCTTGAGACGTGTAGTGGCTGTATCGTCTTTGTAGCTTGTTGAAAAGCGTGGGAGAATACTCGGCGAGAAGATTGCAAGTTTCGACGAAATGTCCTTTGTTTGCCGAAGATTCAGTCTCATCGTGGCCGCGAAAGGCTGTACCAAGGATGCTTTCCATAATATGAAATATTAAATGACCGTCTTAGCTTGCCGTTTGCTGAAAACTGTGCAGGGTACCGTAGCAGCTGTGGTTGGCATGGATGGTCATGGGAGGATGAAGAAATATCAGTAGGACCACTTGAACGATGGTACTCTTCATCTTGAGTCGTATCTCGTCCAGATTGTGCCTCTTGAGGAGTGACAGGCGCAGTGTTTCTTTGAGTTGTCTCGTTTTCTACTAGCTTGCTCTGACCGACTACCACGTCCTTCAAAGGACCCAAAGCGACGGCAATGGATTGTTTGGGTGCTGAGTCAGGCAGAATTTTGAAGGCATTTTCAGAAAGTTTGCTTCAGGGAAGAGCAAGCAACCCCGGAAAATAAATACAGAGCTTAAAAAAATAAGTAGATATAAGTCTTAGAATCCCTTTGGTGATGAATGACATTTTTTTATGAAAGTAATTTGTTTTACGTAATAACTTTTGAAAATTTTCCTACCTTATTTCCCGGATGTCTAAAACGTGTCGAAATTTAGACCTATTATGTCATTATGTCGAGGCACGTAAAAATATGTTCCTTGGACATAAAATATGTCCAGTTGGCCACTCTGTGCATGACCCAGTTGCACTATTAATCTCACTATTATCTAATTTAATCTACATATAAATGTAGCAGTTTCAAAATTTTGACTAATTGCTAATTGTAATTTTGTTCCTGTATATTTTGTAAAAGAAAAAAAAAGGCCTTTTTGGGAGGAAGCTTGGGCCCCCCAGAAAAATTAGGGTGGGCCCTGGCCCCTCCCTACCCCCCCAAATGGCGCCCCTGCATAGGAGGCTTCTTTGTTGAAGATGAAAGTTAATGCAAATAAATTCTCAGTTATGACAGTTATTTTTTTTAAATCACCCACTTTTTTCACAGACCCCATTCCTCCCAAAATCTCTGTCACATGCATTAAAATACATGGGGTGACAATTACTGCTGACTTGAAGTGGGATGTCCATGTTCAAAATATCCTAAAACAAGCTTCCCTTCCAGTTTTCCTTCTAAACCTTTTGTTAAAATTTTCTTGCCCCCCTAATGATCTTTTCCAACTTTATTGTTCTTTTATTCAGTCAATGCTGGAGTTTGCTTCTCCAGTGTGGCATTTTGGTCTCTCTTTAGAGCATACTAATAAGATTGAAAATGTCCAAAAATGAGCAGTTAGAATCATAAATGGTGAAGGGAAGGCTCCATACCATTATCTACTAGGTAAGTTCAAGCTCACCATGTTGGCCAAGAGAAGGAACCTCCTATGCCTTTGTTTTGGTACCAATAGCCTGTCTGTTCCTTGATTACACTCCATCATCCCCAAAACCTATATTCCTATCCACAACAGACCATCCCATATAAAATCCCAAAAAGTCCTCAAACTGACTCCCATTCCCACTAAACATGAAAGATATTGGAAGAATTCTGTTAAGTTATATAATAACCAGGAAAATTAGTCATTAAATTTATTGTTATATATTTATTTTTATTTTTGACTTTTTAACTATGGTAAGTGTTGACTATTTTTTTTTTTACAATGAATTATGTTTGATGTGAACATCAGATTAATTTAATTACTGCTCACAATAAGGAAAACAAAAATCAATAGCAAATTTAGAAGCTCTGCATCATGAAAGAGACTGAAAGAAAGGATCTTTTCCTCTGCCTATGGATTGCACTCTCTACTGAGAATGGTCATCACAGGCCATACTTATCTTGTGGTCACTGTGACCAAGTGGGCTTAAATTGCATCTCTTCAGTAGACCTCTCTTATGATGTATCACTGGACCTTAACACAGTGATGAAATTTCACCATCTTTGACATGGAGCAGAACAGATTCAATATGGTCCTATATTTTGCTCTAAAGTCAAAATCAAGGTATGGTAATTAGCCTAAGGTAATCACACAACAGGAAAATCTAGGAAGAATATATAATTCTGACTAGATATTTGTGCATTAGAGAAGAAGTGGGATAAAGTAAAGTGAGGTGCTTTTAGGAATAGCCAAAGGTTAATATAAGTATTTTACCATTTTATAGTCTTTCCCTCTGTGGAGCTCAACCACTGCACTAGCACCAAAGATACTGGTATAACAAGACACTCTCCTTGTAGATTTTTTTTCTTCCTATATGGTTCTGATAAACATTAGAGGAAGCAGGCTAGTGGCCAAAATGCAGTATATATATAAGCAGCGTTCACAAGCATGTCTAGCTAGAATCCTATGTCTAGACACATATCTAGCCAGAATTCAATGTCTAGGCAACAAATGTTCACAAGTAAAATTTGACACTTAGCTAGACATGCTAGACAAGGCACTTGGCTAGACATTGAGTTCTAGCCTCTAGAACTCAATGTCTAGGATTTTTTATTACAGCCAATCAGAATGTATCAATATCCATTATTTTCATCATTTTTGTTTATATTTGTAAACTGAAATTTAATTTTTGTTTTCTCATTAATTGTTTCTTTCATTTTAGGCAATATACAACACCAGACATAATAATGAAGCACACTAAGGCAATTGTTTTGCTTATCTCATCCATTAGCTTGTGGCAGTAAAAATAGGGATTATAATATTTGAAAGTTTTGCCTGCATAAGCTCTGTTGATTGGCTAGAAATGACAATTTGAAACTAAATTTGTAGTTTTAGCTAAGCACCAAATTTTACATGTGAATGGTCGTTACCTAGACATTGGGTTCTGGCTAGACATGTGTCTAGACATGGGATTCTAGCTAGACACACTTGTGAATGCTGCTATACCAAATCATATTATTGAGTTAGGAATAAAGTCAATACACCATTTGATGCCTTTTTTTATGCTGATTATGAATATAATAATCATTGGTAAAGTTCTATGAAATCATATTATTGAGTTAGGACTAAAGTGAATACACCATTCAATGCCTTTTTTATGCTGATTACAAATATAATAAGCATTTCTATCGGGAAAGTATTTCAGCCCCCCCTATATATGCCAATTCAGGGTTAGGTTAGGTTAAGTATAGCCTATATGGGGGGGGGGGGCTGAAATTCATTTCCAATAGAAATGGTTATTATATTTGTAATCAGCATAAAAAAGGCATCGAATGGTGTATTCACTTTAGTCCTGACTCAATAATATGATTTTGTAGAACTTTACCTAGTCTAATCATTTCTATCGGAAATGATTTTCAGCCCCCCCAACCTAACCCCCACCCCCATATGTGGAAATATAGCCTATATCCTGAATTGACATAGGCTATAGGGGGGGGGCTAAAATTCATTTCCGATGGAAATGGTTGTTATATTTGTAATCAGCATAAAAATGGCATCGAATGGTATATTCACTTTATTTGAAACTCAATAATATGATTTCGTATATATTTACCCAAAATGCAGCCCAGTGAACAACACTAGACCTATGCTGGTGGTTATGCCTAGGTGGCTAACTTGCCTATGTTTTTTTATTGACACAGTAAAACTTTGTAAAGTAAAATTTTGTTCTATTTACCGTAACTGATACGTCAAAGATTCAAAGAACTTATGACCTAATTTTATCTTAATTTATTCCAGAGGTCACATGATTAGAATTTAATTTTTCTGCCAAAAACATTTGTATTTTTATGAGAGAAGAAACAGAAGATTTCAAAATTGAAAATAATTTTATTTAGCCTATCCCTCTGTCTTCGTGATTTATCTTTAATATCTTTAACTGTTACTGGTGAGATGATTTTTATCTCTGCAGCTAGAGAGCTGTCATCGTATTTTGAGTAAATATCCCTGAATCTTTAACTGAATAGGGCTAGGCTATATTTCCACATTAGGGGTGAGGGATAAATTTTATTTCTGATGTAAATGAGAGGTAAGTTAAACTTTCTCCCCCCTCCCCTACTCTGCAAATATATAGCCTACCCTGAATTGGTATGTATAGGGGTGAGGGTAAAATCCATTTCCAACAAAAATGATTATTATATTTAGAAAGAGCATAAAAAAAGGCATTGAGTGTTATGTTTATTTTATTCATAAGTCAATAATATGAAAAACAAAAACTTACCCATGAATTTGCCTGCTAGTACTGTAATAATGGTAAATTTCTAGGTGGCAAAATGATTTAGCTAGGATGATAGTGAAAACCTCATTTGATGCCTTTTTTATGCTCTTCCATGATTCAATAATTGCTTCCGGGGCTAATTGCATCTTGAACCTTAAGGTATTTTGTATGGAATTAGGCTATGAAAGAGCATAAAAAAGCATGATGATGATGTTTTCACTTTCATCCTAGCTAAATTATATGGCCCACTACAAATTTACCATGAACTTTAACCCCCCCCCCCCCACCCCACCCCTTTAATTTGCAAATTTAGCCTATATCCTGAATTTTCAACAGTAAAGTTGGTAAATTTTTCATTATTCATATTATTGGCTTACAAATAAAGTAAACATACCACTCCATGCCTTTTTATGCTCTTTCCAAATATAATAGGCCTAATCATTTTGCTGAAAATGAATTTTAACCCCACCCCTATATATAGGCCTACTGATTCAAGGTATATATTTGCCCATTAGGGGGCTGGGTATATATTTGCACATTTATATTTCTGATATAAATGAGAGTTTAAACTTTCCACCAGTGTATATTTGAGTTGCCTAATAAATGAGGTTTCAAATGTTATAAATAAGTATTTTTGGAATATGTTACTCTTGAACAACTTTATAAACTAGTGATATATTTTTTGTAACCACTTTTCAATAACTTAACTAGTGTTGATAACTTCTTTGTGTGGTTACAATACTGAAATACCTTTGGGGCCCCTTTAAGGGCTCAAGATGCAACTAGCCCCAGAAGTAATTACTGAACTATGAAAAAGAATAAAAAAGGTATCAGATGATTCTTCTTCTTCTTCTATTTAACAGCAGGCGGGCTTTTCAGTAAAACTATTTAGCCCTTTTCCTTTTGCTTCACTCTGTGGGCTACAGAGCTACTGGCTTGATTGCCTCATATTTATTAGATATATTCAGATATCTTTCAGCAGATCTTTCAACTCTAGGAGTTCAAATATAAGATGATAGATGTCGATTTCTATGCTCTGTGTGCAGGTATAGTTGGCTAAGCTCTTGGCTGATAGTGGGATTTTGTGGTGTTTGAAGTAATTTAACAGTTTACCAAGCAAGGTATGTTGTGCAGACGTCAGCATATTACATTCAAATAGGCAATGGTCAATTGTTTCATTATTCATATTACAATGCCTGCAAAGAGGGGACAGGGGAATTGAACCACTTGAATTAGAAAGCTTATATGAGAATGCAAGGAAATTTAGTCCATTTGTTCCAGAACGAATTCTATGATAAATTTTAGAAAGATACTTATTTGGAGAGGGGGAAAGGATAGGATTAATCTTACTAAGATTAATATCTGATAGCCTCCATTGGTAAATATCTCTAATTGGGATTGGTCTCCCACTTGGCTGGTCAATATTTATAGCATTTTTTGCTATTTCATCAACCTGATGATTACCACTTATGCCAGAGTGACTGGGAATGTACTGAAAGTAAGTTTTTATGCCACTTGAAGCAAGATTATCAATAATATTGAGACAATGATAAGTGTCAATGTCCAACTTATATTGAGGAGCTGAGGCCAGCAACTCAAGGCTTGATAAAGAGTCGGAATAGATGATCATATTATTTGAATTTTCAATCAAAGGTTGGTTTTGCTTAAGGTGTTCTAATGCCATGATTATTGCATTTAACTCAGCAGACATTATAGATAAATTATTAAATAATCCCTCGCCCATTGCAATTTTCAGGTGAGGAAGGAAAACACCACTTGCAACCTTCTCATTCATTTTTGACCCATCAACAAATATTTGGAAGTGATTTTTATAGGTAATTGTATTAAGTTCTGCAAATTTTTTCTGGACAAAATCAATGAGGGTTAAATCTTTATTCCATTTTGAAAATTCAGTATTTATTATGGGAAATGACCAATTCCATGGAGGGGATTGGGGGAAAGTAGGTGCAATAGACTTTGCTGGTACAGGGAACTTCTTTTGAATATTGGCATACTCATCTGCAATACCTCTATACATGGCTAGATTTCTTAACCAATTATGTAATGTGTGTGAGCTATTTGATTCAATTTTTGTAAGATGTTTTATCAAGAGAAAGCTACGTCTCTCCCTTATTGTTGTTAATCCACTCTCCATAAGCAGAAACTTGGTGCTTGTGGGTTTCCTAAGACCAAATATGAGACGTATATCATTTTGTGTTGTTTCAATTTTTTGCATCTGGGTCTTTGCACATGCACCATAGACGATGAGCCCATAGTCAATATGGGGTCTTATATGTGATTTATAAAACTGGAGTAAGGTTTTCTCTTTACAACCCCAGGGTGTGGAAAGAAGTCTTTTTAGTATATTTGCTTTTCTATAGCATTTTTTTATTGTGTTTGAAATGTGGAGGTGGAAATTAAGTTTTTGGTCAAGCATGAGACCTAGGTAATTAATATTATTATCTTCTGGAATAGTTGTTTTATTTAGAGTTAGTTTTGCATTAATATGGTTTGGCTTCCGGTGAAATTGGATTATTTTTGACTTGGTGGGTGCAATGGGTAAATCTGAATGTTGAGAGAATTTTTCAAACTGGAAAAGTGACTTTTGCAGATTTGACTGTGCTATCTGAAAGGTGTTGCCCGATGACCATAGCACCAGATCATCAGCATATTGTAGATTTGTGTGGGGTAGGTTCATGTCCCAGAGATATAGGGCAAATAGGAGGCAACTGAGGACTGCTCCCTGAGGTAGGCCTTTGGATATTGTCTTTTGGGGTGAAGAGGCTTAACCAACACAAACAATGAAGCTTCACACTTCTATGAAGGATTTAATAAAAGATACTAGCTTAGGGGTACTCCAAGGTTTGCAAGTTTATTTAAAAGGATTTGGTGGTTCACATTGTCATATGACCCTTCAAAATCTAGGAAAGCTGCCAGTAGGATATTATTTTTTGAGAAAGATTCATTTATTGCATTTGTTAGCAAAATGAAAGCATCTGTTGAGGAGTGGTATTTCCTGAATCCAGATTGAGTGTGTCGGATCATATTATTTTTTTCAACAAACCAAAAGAGTCTGTGATCAATCATTTTCTCCATTATTTTCCCCATCACAGGTGTAATCATTATGGGCCAATAAGACTCAGGGTTATCTTTTGGTTTATTTTTCTTTAGGATTGGTAGGAGGGACAAACATTTCCATATATTGTAGAACATATAAGATACCCAAGCCTGATTATAACAATTTAGCAATTCTTGCTTGTATGAAGGTGTGAGATTCTTTATCCTTGTAGGGTGTATATTGTCATATCTGCTGCTAGTTTTGGTCCTAATCTAATGTATTGCATTATTCAATTCCTGAATTGAAAATGGATTGGTTATGTATACGGATCCTGGGCGTGGTTTGTAACTTAGGTTCATGGGAATTGTGGACAGTTTGCTTTGATTATTTGATGTTAGCTTATTAACAAAAAGAGTTGCAAATAGGTTAGCTTTTCCATTATCATTGTCATAATGGGTATTATTATGTAAAAGCTCATACAGGAGTGGGTTAGGGGAAGTCTTTTTCCCACAGATGTGGCTTATGACTTTATGTATAATTGGCTCATGCGTTTCTCTGGAGAGATTATTTGCAAAATTATTCCAGTATTTATATAATAGCATCTATTATAGTCCTTTTTAGATTAGATTCTGCTTGTAATTTGTTTTAAATATGTAGTAGGTCTGTTTTTCTTATGAATTCTGTCCTAGCTGCCTTTTTTATCCTCCATCTATTTAGGCACTCATTTGTCAAACATGCTTTAGGAATTTGTTTAGGAAATGTTTTCTTAGGTGTTGTATCGGAGATAGCAAGATTAGCTGTATTTATTAGTAAAGATATCAAGGCTTCAGCATGTGTGTCAACTGTGGTGTTAGAAATGCATGAACTTTGGATGAAACTTGTAATTTCATCATTTAGCTTATTTTGGAACATAGACCAATCTTCTTTAGTGTTGATATATTTGGAGGTATGAGATAAAGTTTCAGCAGGTTAATTTAGAGAGAAAACTATAGCAAAGTGGTCAGTACATAGACTATCAATTTTATTTATGTAAATTGTGTTCAAAAAATTTAATGACACAATTTGTAGGTCAATTGTGGAGAATCTGACACTTTTGGGGTTGAAATATGTGTTCAGGTTTGGAGGGGTAGCAACAGCTAATTCATTATTATTTAAAGTCATATGCTCAATGAATTTACCAGCTTTATTTGCTGGTTTATTCCCCCACAAAAGGCTGTGGGCATTGAAATTACCACAAATAATGATATTTTTTAACATATTAGAATTATTTATATAATTAAAGAAATCCTTGGCATCTGTAGTTTGGCCATTAGGGTTATAAAAGCTTATTATGTAGGTTTTTAAATTATTCAGCCAAATACTGAAACCAATAACATCAACATTATTTGCAAAATCTGAAAAATTAATGCCACAAAATTTTATATTATTATTAACTAATAAAGCTACCCCGCCTCCTTTTCTCTCTGAAGATCTATCCTTTCTCCGGATCGTATATCCCGGAGACTTAATTTGTTGATTTTGGGTTAAATGAGTTTCCTGGAGGCAAGCAATATTAATGGAATTATTATTCATAAATGATATTAGTTCATTTAGCTTATTTTCAGTGAGTGATCGTACATTCCATTGGAGTATTGATATATGTTGTGTTGTTGATTTATTCTTCATATGACTTTGTATCAATGTTCAGCTTTGTTAAAACTAAATCAAGATCTTTCTTTGCTTGAATGAGCATATCCTCTGGGATGTAGAGTTTTTGCCAATTGTGCAATGATTTTGTTTTCTGTAGTTGATGTATGTTCATGGCCTTAACTACATTACAGTTTAGAATGAATAAGCATATATTTGGGGATTGAATTTTTGGTTGTGCATCCTGTTTGTTGGTTAAGGGATTGATTCCTGGTAGTATTTCTGGTTTGTTTCATCTTGGGAGGGGGGGCAGGCTGACCTCATCTCACCGGACAAGGAGGCTTGTTGGCTTGGTGATTCCTTCTGATAGGGATTTGAGCTAGGGGGCTTAGAAGATGGTGTTTGATAAGGGGTGCTTGATGCATTGGGGGCATTTGACTTGGGGGTTTTGGTTGGTTTCATTACAGGCTTTATTTGATATTGTTGGGCAGCATTTGCTTCCATTGCTGCAAAGGGTTATGGGATGGCCTTCTCTGTTGATATTTGGAGTGTTAGAGCTCTTTTCTTGTATGCAGGGCATAATGATTTATTTGTAGATTCATGTGGGCCTTTGCAATTGATGCATTTAGGCTGAGTGTTGTTGCAAGTTGTCAGCTCTTTAGGATGGAAAGATTTACAATTACTACACTCTTGGAGAATTTCATTGCATTTGTTTGTTGTGTGTCCCAGTTTCAAACACTTCTGACACTGAATAGGCTTAGGTTTGTATTCCTTGTGTGGTTTGATTTGTCCAAATAGGAATAATTTTTCTGGGATATCAATTTTATCCTTCAGTGTGAATAAGAAGGATCTACTAGTTTTTAGGCCATTAGAGTTAGGTTTTCCAAGTTGGGTAACATCCTCAATTGGGATTGTGTTTCCAGCCCTATCTGAGAGGCCTTTTTTTAACTCCTGAGTAGATATCTCTGGGGGAACATTATAAACTACAATTTTTGTTGGTGATTGTTTTGGGTTCCAATTAGATGCAATAATTGGGGAATTCAGAAGGGATTTTAGGTTAATTATTGTATCTGCGGATTTCTGAGCTTCTACAGCTATTAGCAGAGATCCATTACGGTTAATGTTAAGAGAGAACATTGATTTTAGCAATTTAGAAATTGCAATTCTTATTGCAGTGATCATTTTCATTTCAAAGGGGCTAGTGGGAGTAATTTTAAGGTAAAGTCCTAAGTTTTTGGAGGGAGGATCTTTGGCAGGGAGAGGGGAAATGCTTTTAATTGGGGAGATTTTTTTCCTTTTTTTAGAGCTTCTAGAGAGGACCTCTTGAAACCCATTATCATCATTTATGGTTGCATTAGGACCTACAGTTATCATTGTCATATTCTCCGAATTGGAGCTATCATTAGAACTTTCAGATAATGTGCTTGACCAGCAAGGATGGGTATCTTTAACTATGGAATTTGATTTGGGATCTGGGGGGACTTTTTTTTTTTGGAGGACTTCTAAACATTGCCTATTGGAAAAAGCTTTAAACACAAATATAAAACTAAAACAAGAAGGGAAAATAGATGATATCAAACCGTCTGCACTATACTATGGGGAGAATAAACACCACAGTATAGCCCTGAGGATGACTTGAGCAGGATAGGTTTGGTACAACTGCTGATTAGAAGCGATAATAATCACAAGAAAATATATTTCGATTTTCTTATAAGGTTGCTGTTGTGTTTACGTTGTGATGATGTTTTCACTTTTATCCTAGCTAAATTATTACACCACCTAGAAATTTACTGTAATAATATCTTGCTTTTCTCAATCAACTTACTAGCTACAAGGGCATATATTTTGTAGTTTGACTCTCTACAAGAAAACTGCAAGATTCTGGAACTTTGGTTTGCCTAGCTGATAAATATAGTTTTCAACATAGCCTAACTTAGCTAGGAAAAAAGGGAACACATCACCTGATGTTTTTTTTATGTTCTTTTCATAATTCATTACTTGTTTCTGGGGGAAATTACATTTTGAGCCCTTAATGAACCCCATCGAGGTTAAACATTCCATAGGCTAACAAAAAAAGTTTTTAGTTTTTCTTAAAGATTTTAAATCACATTTTTTAAAAGAAGAAACTGGGAAGTGATTCTTGCCAGAAAAGAAGAAACTGGCTAGCAACTTCTCTTTTGTAGCAGATTCAGGTATGGTATTTGTTATTTTCATTAGTCTGAATAGTAAAATGTTATTTTGAAAACAGATTTGCAGGGATTTTTAGAAGAGCCTGAAACCCTTCAAAAATGATATTACAGCAAAACTGACATCATTTGACAGGGGTTTCTGGCTGTTTTTAAAAGTTTCTGCAAATTTGTTTTCATAATAGCATTTCACAATTAGGACTAATGAAAATCAACTAAATTATGTTGAAAACTGCATATTTTTAAGGGCCTTTGGGGTAAATTTAAACTTTTCTGTATAATTTAGATTGGAAGAAAGTGAATACATCTCTTGGTGCCTTTTCTATGCTCTTTCCAAGTATAGTAGCCTAATTTTTTCTGGAGCAAATTCTTTTTTGAGCACCCTTTAAAGAATTTAAAAAAGCCTATAGTAATGAAAACCTTAAAAATACATTTCTGAAAAACATTGTCTAGTGAGAAAAAAACTGCCATTTTTAGTTTATTCAGGAATTGGACTTATATTGTAGTAAAATGGTTTTTTGAAAAAAAATTTGCATTAATTTTTAAAAAGAACCTGAAACTCCTTGATAAAAGCATTAAAGCTGGCAAAACAAAATTATACCATAGAATCACTATTGTTGAAAATTCTAAACAGGAAACATACAGCCCCCACCTTGAACAGCAGGGGGGAAATCCTGTTTTGCATGGGTAATACTGATCTTTTTTTTTTTTTTGCTAGCAGGACACTAAAACATCATAGAGAGTTGTTTAAAGGTTCGTTTTAAAGATATGTCCAATTAGTATTTAGCTAATTTTTGAACTTTGCATCTTAATCTAAAAACTATAATAAGGTAGATTTTGGGGTGGCCCAGTCAAGGGCACAAAATGGAATTTGCCCTAGAAGCAATTATTATATTTGGGAAGAGCATAAAAAATGCATTAAGTGATGTATTCACTTACTTCCTGACTAAATTATGTAAAAAATTAAAAATTTACTAGCTCTGGTAGGCTACTGGGCTAATTTAGTGGTTGACCTCACCAGAAGAAAACATGTTCTTACTTCATAGCATGCAGTAAAATTGTAGTAAACAGATATTCCAGGCACTATCACTTTTATTCACTTTTTTATATAGGTAAATTAATATTTCTTCCTTCTTTCTGCATATCAAAAATCCATTTGGTGCTAGTTCAGTGGTTTGCTCCTGCAGAAGCAAATGCTAAAAAAAATTCTAAAATCCTTGCTTATATCATTTCTAAAAAGCACTTTGCCTTATTTTACCCCTTTCCCCTAATGGTCAAATATATAGCCCTGTTTTTTTTTGCAACCGAAAGTACTAAGATCTTGCACTTTTTGTCAGAAAATAATTTTACAAAAAATTGAGGACTCTGATGAAAATACCTTTCTTCATTCTGCTCTGTGGTCTTAGAACTTTGATGAGATTGTCCTCAAGTTCTCTCTTCAATGTTCTATTTACTTACCTCATTAAATTTTTTTTTAACTTGCTTTCACTCTCCATGTTTAACTTGCATCTGGGTAAGAAGGCTCTTAACATGACTTGCTCCAGATGCAAGGTCCAAGCTCTTCTTCTGGAATAGCTAGGAAGGAAGTTCCTTTGCTCCAATGGTGGAACCTAGAGTCCATGCTCAATTCTTTTCATCACAAATTGGGAACAGTTTGAACAAACTATCCAAAGAAACAGTTACTGCTGAATCCATTTTTGTTTTCAAATGAAGGCTGGATGCTGAGTGATCCTCCAGAGAGTTTAAACTCAATTGGGATGCTACTGATCATGGATCAGCACCTGGTCACTACAGAACTTTGAAAACAACTCATGTCATCATTCTGGAGCTCTGCAAGGAATAATCCTTATATTGCTCTTAGCTGCAATTTAAGGTAATAGTGGACTGAGTAGTAAAATCAGTCCATATAAATTGTTAAGGGACCTTCTACAATTTTGGCACTCTACCACAAACTCCATTAAGGAATGATGCCTTGTGATTCAGGGTTTTTTATACATGCCTGATAAATGTGCTTTCTGCATAATTCTGTTTTCCAGAAACATAAAAAAAGACATTATTTCCTTCATTGACACTATAGAGTTTTGGACACTCTGGACAGAAGAAGCTTTAGAGCATGGTTGATATATGGGCAGTGCAGAGCATTCTTTGCCACCTTCTGAAATTCTTTCACAGAATCACTATGATCTGAATCCACCATGTTACATCCACCAGCACCTTTGCCCACACAACTTAGCAAGTCTACCCAAAGAGTTCAAAGAAAATTAATGATTGACTCAAAGTTTCCAATGCTTTCTGAGTAACATGTTACCTTAATTACCTTAAATCGCACTAGCCAGCGATAAGGACGAATCATGTTATATGTAGATCTAAAATATCAACTTCATCCTTGTGTCTTGTGCAATTGTAATTGTAGCAATGGATAAAACTTTGCTGTGACATATTTAACACTTCTGGTGTTTCATCAGCAACCAAATTGTAGGACTTGGCAGAATGAACTTGTGCTATAGTCCAGGTGTTGAAAATGTGAAACATACCACAATAGAATGGGGCAGGTAGGAGAATTAGCCTACCCCCCTAAATCAACCATGCTGATTTGAAAAATACCAACAGCACTTGCTTGAAAGTGATAGAACACTCTGAAACTTGACATTTTATTGTATTTTGGTGTCTCATGCAAAGAAATGCATCTTCCACAAATTTTGAGGTGCAGTTTTCTGCTCAAATACAAGATAGAAATGGCTAGAGGCCATAGAATGTCTTCATAACAAACTAACACAATTAATTAGAAAAAATTGCAGCAATGATGCATGTAAAGAAACTAAACAAAGTCAGAATTAACACTATTTATTTAATACTCACATTCCAAATTCATTATAATTTTTTCTCTAGTATCCCTCCATTTCAAGCCATGCACAATTATTCCTTGTCTGAATCAGCCTTGACCTTGCAGCCCTTCCCACAACAAGAGCACAAAATATTGCAACCCCTATCTGCACATGGACATTTTTGTCCACAAGATTTACACTTGCAATATGGCAATGTTTTCTGAATAGTGGATGGCCAAGGAAGAAGGGTTGATTTAATGGGTACTATGAGGGGCAAGGCATAAGGGCCTGCAGCATAATGGACCACTGGTAAATGCACCTCATTACATGTAAGGTAAAGGAGTCATCAGTTGGAGGCAGGCTCTTCATTATTTTCTGGTAAGGGAACAAGTGAACGTGGAGGTCATTCAAACACGAATTCCTCTGATTTTCTGTATGAGGCAATCAAAATCTCACAACACAGCTTCATAATATTTTCCTCAAGCTCAACTACTTGGTTGATTGGTTCCAAAATCTGTTCAGTAAGAGCAGATATTTGAGGTAACCACAGTACAGCTGCTCTAAGGATTGTCTTTGATCCTTTGGAAAAAATGAAGCTCACAATATCACAACCAGTGAAACAGTGTAAAAACGCAATTGAATTCATTAGAGATTGTGGGAGTATATTTGCAAGTTCAGTGATCAAAATGACTTTATCCCACAAGCGAACCAAAACAACAGGGGTGACCTGACTCCGATTTTATGTAATATTAACAAAGTAAAGCAAGATGACCACAATGCCTGTGTCATGGGCTTCCAAGATTTTATATGTGAACCCCGTCCGGGCACAAAAACCCGTATGAAGATCAATACTGTTATCTGTTTCTTCATGTATACTGCTCAGTTAATTGGCAAATCTGAAGTAAGAATTGTTTTCTTGACATGTCTCCTTATGTAGTGGAATGGTCATATATTTATACAGATATGTCACTGGTGGGACTCCATACATCCTCTAGATTTTATAAATCAGACTTTTTAGGGAGACAAAGGGATTTGGGGCCAGGCTACAGGGTTGTGGGTGGGGTGGCTTAGAATTCCAAGAAAGCTGAAAATTAAAACGACATCAGGCTTTTCAAATTCTGGTAACTTAAAATTCCAGAATTTTCCGAATTGTGTGAAATGATTGTTGTATTCAGATAGAGGATTAAATTATGAACCACATGGTCTGTTTATTTCAGATCTATCTTATTAGGGCCTGACTGGATACAATCCATGCAATGCATAGGAAAATCCTTTCCACTGAGATTCATTACAAACTTTGTGTCAGTTCTGATGCCTGGCAAGCAAGTGCCAAAAATACAGCTATTGGTTTGCCAATCAAAATGGTTTGGACATGGATCAAGAGAGCATAAGCAAACTGAAATGGTATGGACCTTAAACATAAAGAACTGTAATATCAGCTTCAGAGGAATACCCTTTCACTCAAGACTTTTTGGTTAATAAAGAAATTATTTAATGAGACAAAGTGGTGACATATAAAAAAAGGCCTAACTCACAAATAACATCACATGCTTTGCAACCTCCACTCAATTAACCAAAAAGTTGTCCAGATTTCTCTCCTGCCATTGCTTTGATAGGATAAAAGCTTAATTTTACAGTTTCCAAACCCTTCAAGAATTGTGTCTAACTACGTAGTGTTTCTGTTACAATGAATCATATCCCTGAAACAGATAGTTCTGTTAATATGATGCTCCTTACTTTGAGGTCTCTTAGTATTCTCTCATGTTTGTCTTTTGTTTTTCTTCAACTGAACAGTGATGTTCCTATGGCCCTCAGAACTAGTCCATATCTTGTCTGATCATTCTACTTAACCATTTTTTTTAATTCTGCCAGCATTCAGATTCTATTCACTCCTTCAGTCAAATTGTACTTACTATTTCTATTTCTCTGCAAAGAAGATGACTGGACAAAATCGGAATTGTATGTGTGTATTGTCTACTGGATGTTGTGCTTTGCTTTGGTAGGTAAGAAGTGCTGGGTGCCAGTTAATCTCTTTGTTTTTTAGCATGTGTGATTTTTTTCTCTTTTATTCCCTGCCATAAAGCACTGTTACTGTGAGGTGGATGACTGGGCGAAATCAGAAGTGAGTATGTTTTTACTGCAAACATAGCTCTGCTATGGCTTGGCTGAAGTGTGTGGTGATTTTACCTATTACTGCTTATTTCATCATTATCTAAACCAGATAAATTTTTGCAGACCCTTAGGTTAGAATTGTGAACCCCCATTTTTTCATTGTTTTGGGAATTAGTGGTCTAAATGCTATTGGTGAAACAATTAAGGGCTATGAGACTTGATTGCACACAGAATGAACCATCCCTCAGCTCACACATGTATTGCTAGCTATTACTGGGCTATGCTAACATCAATTGGCTATGCTAAAATTAGCTCTATCCTTACACTATAATTACATTTAATGATAAAATCAAAACTGCACACATTATAAGCATCAATTATGTATGGTGTTAGTAATTTCTGAAGTAGAATATTATTCAAATTTCAAGCATAAAAATGTTGACCAATCAGATTCAAAGTTGAGCATGATTTTTGGAATCTAGAAAAGATGGAATCTTGGAAAAGTAGATTTTAACAAACCTCATCAATTATGTTATAGTAAACCAAAGACTGGCAGGATCAATATAAGATACTAGGGTATATAGGAGTGCTGTTATTGATGCTAAAAGTAAACATCACCATCTAGTAGTGTATAGGGTTTATTATTATTAGTGTCTAATTTATTATTAGGCTAGTGATAATTTAAAGTTATTATTTTGGAAGGGTAACTACCTCCCAGGAAGTTATGATGTTGGTTGACTCCCGGATGAGAATTTGAGAGAAACTTTCCCGGAACAGTTACTAATACTAAACTTGAGAATTTAAAATTTGACAATGTGGAAGATGGTTGGAATAATCTTAGAAAAATAATTTGTGAAGCTACTGAGGTGTCTTAGGGATCATTTTTCTTTGTTGCTTTGTTGTTGATGCTGTAAACAAATAAAAACCAAATCAATTTTTTGATCAATGTATTAAATAAAACTATAAAAATTGAAAACTAAAATTCCCATAACAATCAAGATCATGCAAAAGAAAATCTACATGTTTAAAAAAACAATTTTGTGTCTAAATTCTTCTTTTTTGGTCTATTTTATTTAAACATATAGAGCAGTGCCTAAATTACACTTAGAAATAAATAGTTTTATTTTTTAAAGAAATCCGTTTTGTTCTTTGGAGTGAAGTTTTTTAATGACAAACTTATTTGGTTCTTTTATGCTTTTTAAAGGAATATGTTAAGAATGAAGAAAGTTTGAATGGAATTTTATTGCATACCAGCCTGATGGAAATATATTAATATCATGAAAATAATCGAATCAATTTCGGGAGTTTTTGTTAGGCCTAGTCTATTTATTTCTCAATGTTATAATGATAAAAGAGAAGCTGCTTAAAACACATATTGCTTTCAGTAAAGGGCAAACGACACTCATGCTATAATTGGGGTGCAAGGGGGGCAACTTCCCAGTTCGTATATCTTGTAATTTCTGTTCGTTTTGAGTTTGTGTTGAACATCAGTTTTATTTTTGGTACCATACATTATAAGTTCATTATTGGTTTTATTTTTTATTAAGTCCAATATATGTACCTTTTAACTTAAATATCTGGGTTTTTTTTTACTATTATTGGGGTACAACGGGGATGACTTCTGCATGCATATGTCCAATAATTATAGTTTGTTTTGAGTTTGAGTTGAATACAGGTCTTTTTTAAGGTTCATTATAAGTTTATTATTGGTTTCATTTTTTATCAAGTTTAATATATGTTTCTTTTAACTTTTAGCTCATTGTTCATGTTCATTATAGTTTCTGCTAGTTTGTTTACTCGGCTGAAGACATAGCTTTGCTCTTTACTTTAGTTTAAAATAGTGACCTAAAAACACCTTTTTTTACCTCCTGCCTCCTAAGAAAAAATGCTCAAAGGTTTTTTAAAAATAAAATAGAATGCATTTAGCTGTGGAGCACTAGGAGTACTAGGACTACCAACAGGAACAAAACATAAACAATATTCATCTATCTTAGATAATTTCAGAGACCACACTGCTTTTCCATGACGATAAATAAAAGTCCAAATAGGGATAAAATCCTTTTAATAGACAGTGATGATGATAACAGTGACAGAAATTCACAAAAATACCAGGTATTTCGGTCACATATGCAGTGACCGTCATCAGTAGTAAAACTGTAATAAAACTGAGAGGTGTTTTTTCAGTGTGAGCTGATTGCCAAAACTGAAATATGTCTGCATCCCATGTATGATTCAAAAATGTGATTTTAAATTTGTTACATTTCTGATTACAAGGTTTATTGAAGCTGGGCCATGATGAAATTTCAAGTAATTCTCTACAGTGTAGTTCTTACACATATTTGGAAGTCTATTTTGCCATTGGTGAATTTAATGTCAGTAGTCTTTGAATTTAGTATGGGAAAGGACATAGTGATGAAACTGCCTTGGCTAGCCTTAGTGGCATCACATTACCAAGATAAAGGGGAGGTCAAAATATATTCTTTCAAAATCTGGCGGGTTGGTAATTTTTTTTAATAAAAATATATAAAGGTGTTTTCAATTAAAAGACCAAAAAATCTAAACTCTTGAGGGGACCAAAAAATCTAGGAGCCCCCCCCCCCTATTGACTGCACTGGCTAGGATCCTGGTATGGCATTCCCATATTCACAATCAGTGCTGTTTTTTTTCTGAAACTATTACTTCCAGGTTGTGGATCTGGAGAATAGCCTTACCCATCATAAAGCATAGAGCTTATGCTAAGGGAATTCAGAATATAGTTTTTACTATATTAATAAGCTTTGCTTCACATAGGAAAAGTATTAAAAAGAAAATGTCTATATAGTCTATTTCAATTCCAAATTCAGTGGTTCTTAGATGATAATTTTAGAGGTTAATTTTCATGTAATTTGCCTTCATACTCAGTATTCATCAAAAAATATGTATACCCAAATTTTGTATCCTCTCATCATGTTTTGTCACTGTTTGAATTGGTCTTTTTAATCCATTCTAATGTGTCCGTGCATAGTAGCATTTACAAGCACTATTAATCATTTATTAAAGCAATTGGAGGTAGAAATACAGAAAATACCTATCCCATCTAATTAAAAGAAAAAATCAACAGAGAGAAATGGAAGAGGAATAACATAAAGAAAAAGAAAGATAGTAAAGAAATGGAGATTCAACAGCTGGAGGAAAGAGGAGATTAAGTAATTAATTCCTGGATAGCCTAGAACAAAGATAGAATTAACTGGCTTGTAAAATTAGATACGGAACTCGCCCTCGCGAGTTCCAGTTTCAAAGCCCTTAGGCCCATATGGCGAAGCAAGGATTTGTCTTTACGACTTAAGATATGACTTTTTCATACGTTGATTAACCCCATCACGATATACTCATGTGAAACATGGACGTTGAAGGTAGATGACCAGTGTCGACTCACAGCGTTTGAAACTAAATGTCTCTGCTGCAGTGTTGGTATTACCTGCCTTTCAAACGTCAAACTCCTTGAGCGCCTTAAAATTAAATGAACAACCCTCACCAAGATCCAACTTCAGAAATTTCGTTGACTCGGGCACGTATAACGAATGAGTCAGTCCTGTCTCCCAAAATCGTCTTTGAATTCCAAATTCACGGTTCTCACCCTCGGGGTCGCCCCCCAAAGAGGTGGAAGGAAAATTTTGCGCCTCTTTGCCATTCTGACCTTCTTTGCCTAGCAGAATACTGTGAGGCATACAGATGACATATCCACGCCATTACGAAAAAAGAGGCCCCAAGAAGACCTCCAAGGAAGGATGGGACTTAAGTCAGAAGAGAAAGTATAGGACAGAGATATGATCTAGCAACCAAGTTTATCTCCCCAAATTTTTCAATAGGAATTATGCAAAATTTGCAATTCGTCTCTGGGCAGAGATGAAATCCTTCTTCAACAATAGACTTTCAGTTAATTTTTTCCGTTAATCTGAAATCTTTCAGGGAAATGAAGCAACTGAAAAACCATGGATACAAGAAAAGACAGTGATGGTCCAAGGCGTTTTTTGGAAAAATCTGTTCATAGAGCAAAAGCAGTAATACATCCAGGGCCAAATGATTTTGAAATTCGAGAATTTGTTTGTGGATGGGGGGCAGCCTTTATCAATATTACTACCACCTTTCCAATCAACAAGGTTATGTTTAGACAGGTAAACTCCTTTTTTTATTATTATATTCAACAAGGTATAACAGTATATCCAGCAGAGTAATATTATCATAAAGACCTGCATAAACATTCAAGGGTCATCTTAAGAATAAAATTAAAGAGGGGGAGGGGTAACTTTCTTCAACACATAATTACAATTATTACAACCTGTTTACTTTAAAAAGTATACTTTAAATTAAACTAACTAATTTATGGGATAGTCTAATTTAATAGTAGAAATTTCTTTTAAAATTGGACTTCATAAAATTCCGCATTTTTATAGTTTATTTGGAATTATTTTCATATAGTGGAAAATGCGATTTTCTGTCAATATGAACATGATCTTCAATTGAAGATTCAATGTATCGAATTCAAAGAAATATTTTAATCAGCATGATGTGGTGCAGTTGAAAATATGTGAAAAATAGTGCTAAAATAGTATTCAAATAACAACACTTGAAAAAATTAATCACACATCTGATGAAACTCGATACAATCATGTAAAATGTATTTGTTGGCGAAAAAAGATTTTACATAATTATGTGTACATAATTTTAAATCATTATTATCTTTTTAGTTTTAGATTTGAAATTTTTTTTATGATTTTAAGGAGGAAGCTCTCTTACTGCTGGAAAGTAAATAAATTATTCAAATTAATTTGAAATACTAGTCAATTCGTCTGACTAATATTAGTTATTTCGTCAGTTAGTTTATCCGATGTGTAATTATTATTTCAAGCTATTTGATTTGGAAATAAAACAAGTTTCATCAGGTGTGTAATTAATTAATCTTGAAGGTACATGCAAAAATTTTTTGTATTCTTTCTAGTTTTATTTTTCAGATATTTTCAATTGCATCAGGGGCTGATCTAGAATAAATTTTTTTTGGGGGGGGGGTGTCAATGTGACAAGGGTGCCAATAATTGACCAAATTGACAAATCTATTTAAAAAAAAAAGTGAAAAAGAAGAAGAAAAAAACAAGGTATGAGGGCACCAGAAAAAATCTTGGGGTGGGGGGTCCCCCTGGATCCGCTAGTGAATTGCATCATATCCTGTTGACAAAACGATTCCTTTGGATTCATTATAATGAACATTTTATGCTATGTATGTAATGTTCTGTGCTGAGTGGTTAAGTTATGCTGTATTAAGTGTAAACTTTCACACTGAAACAAGTCTTTTCACGCTACCTTAATATAAAAACCCATGAATCTATCTGATTCATTGTCTAAAATCATCACAATCATCTTTAGCAAACTGTTTAAAAATGAGAAATGTGGAATAGAGATGAAAATTCAAGCTCTTATAAAGTGTAAAAGGCTTTCTAGAAAAAGCTTGCTATTTTTCATTTATTTTCAAAAGCTGTTTATTGTTCATTAATAAATGCTATGTTGTTTCTGCTATTGACTTCTCCATAACGTATACAAAATGACGTAATGGTAAATTCCTAATAGAACTAGAATCTACTCAGCGCCACCTATGTTACAGACCCAATTTGGTCCCTTAGATTACATAACATTTCATAAAGTTCTTAAGTTATGCTAATGTCAAGAAATCTAAGGAGTTGTGAGAATGAATCTTGGTAGAACTTGTCAATGATAAAGATAGAGACATTATTATTAGCATCTCCAGATAATTAAACAAGAAAAAGGTATTATTAGAAAGACATATTCTTTGGTAGAGGAAAAAATCAAATTTCATGTGGAAACAATATTTACTTCAAGGAAAATATTCTGATATTGATTAGACTCCTATATTTATTTTGACCTTGGAAGATCTGTCTGTATCATCATTGCAAGTAAAATAAACAATAATTTCGTATTTTGAAAATTTAGTTGATGTTTTCTAGCGTCCTCTTCCTTTAAAGAAATAATGCTTTGTACCATATAGGCTAAACCAACTGATGGGTTAGAGCAACAAACCAGGTCTGACGAAGATATTGCGCCCCAAACCAAATAGTTTTGCTAGTGCTTTTCCAAAAAAAAGCATAGTGACATAGTGCTTTTTCCATAAAACATACTCGTAAGAGGTGTTGTTGGTTCATTGGGCGGAATTGCAGTGGTCTACCTGCTTCATAGATAGCATTTTTAAAATTTGCTTACCATGACTGTCAAATTTGAACTCACTGTTTTCATTGAAGTTTAAAAGAAATCTAGCTGAAAATGTGTTATTTCTAAAACAAATACATGTTTTTTCTTTTGAGAAATTAGATAATGTGTTTGACAATTTACTAATTATTTCAAATATAATTTTGAACTTCGGAACATAGAAATCCAAACAGTAAACTTAACCATATTCTTTCATCAGATTCAGCATTTAAAGTTACTCTTAAAACTTGCAAAAAATAAAAAACACGAAAATAACGTCGGTGTACAAAAAAAGTATCATGGCCTAAATTTTTGACTTGGAAGTTCGTCTTGCAAATTTGTCTGAAGCACCAAAAAGAGGTGAATTTACAAAAAAGAATGTAGAAAAATTGAGGGGGGGGGGCTATAAATATACAGATTTAGTCGAGGCAGCTTATTTGGGGGTGGAGTAGATCAATCATGGTAAAAATCTTTTGTAACCATTATGCAATCAAAAGGACTATATTACTACATAGTTTATTATATACAGGAACACACACGTGGGTAAAAAGCCTTCTGCCCTCTGGCTCTGATCCCACCGCGGTTTTATAATTTTTCCTATAGTACCTTACATTTTTCTTATAATTTTATTATAACTGTTGATGTTTGTTTATTTTTGAACGTATACCCCCTTTGAAATAAATTTCTCTATGGTACCTGGCTACCTAAAGCGTGTGCTTGAGAAACTAGTCATTTTTTTAGATTAATTAGAAAAAACTTTCTGAAAAATAAGTTATTCAAAGAAAAGTAAAGGCCATTTTAAACTTAAGCTCAGCATATACAAATACCTGTTAAAATTCAAACTCAAAACGACCAGAAATTACTATTAAAGAATAAATGAAACCCAAAACTAACAGAAATTAAATAAACAATCATAGGAAAAAACATACAACAAGTAACAATATAAATGAATAAATAGATCTTAAAGCGAGTAATGCTTAGATTGAATATGAAAATCAAGCTTAAAACGAAAAAAAATATTTTCCTATTGAAGTATAGATGAAAATTAACTCTAACATAAATAAGATAAACAATAAATTAAAACAAAAATAAAATATATATTACTGTAAACGAATAAATATATATCAAACCGAGTGAAACTTAAATTGAATATGCACATAATACTTGAAAAGAACAAAAATCACTCCACAAAAGAGTTTGGATATTGCCTCCTTCTCTCAATGTAAAAGTCTAAAACCGATCTTTTTTGACTCTTAAAAAGGGAACGAGAACTCTCAGTTTCCAATCATATAAGCCCTCTCCGAAGTTTATACGAGCATCCCTTCCATAAGAACTATATATTTCCCCAGAGTATTACTTACATCGCCTGTCTCCTGGCCCTGGGGAGTTTTGCTGACCCCAGAGGTTTTATTATATGGTCTTTGAACTATTTTTTAAAGAAATGGCTATTTCAGTTCTTGTCGGATATGTTTGAGGAAAAAAGGGCATGGAGGGGGGGGGGGCTAGTTCCCCTTCGATATCTTTTGCCCTTTAAAAGGGAACTAGAACTTTCAATTTACAATCAAATGAGCCCTCTCTGAAGTTTATACGAGCATACCTTCCATAAAAACCATATATGCCCCCACAGCAATACTTACAACGCCTGTCCCCGGCCCTGGGGGGGGGGTGCGTCGACACAGGAATTTTTCTTATCGGACCTTTGAACCATTTTTAACGAAAGGGCCATACGTAAAGGAGTTTTGGTTATATGATCTTTGAACTATTTTTAACAAAATGGCTACCTCAAATTTTTTATCAGATGTATTTGGGGGAAAAGGGCTTGGGGGCGAGTTGCCCTCTGATCACTTTTGACTCTTAAAAATGGCACTCTAACTCTCGATTTCCAATCGAATGAGCCCTCTTTGAAGTTTATACGACGACCCCTTCTATATGAAGTGCCTATGGGGAAAAAATAAATGGAGTGTGGGGGGAGGCTAGCTGCACTCCGATCATTTTTTACTCTTAAAAGGTGAATTACAACTTTCAATTTCCAACCAAATGAGCCCTCTATGAAGTTTATACGAGCATCCCTTCAATAACAGCCATATATGCCCCCAGGGCATAACTTACAGCAGCTATCCCTGGGCACTGGGGGGCTGTGTGTACACCGGAGTTTTTGTTATCTGAACTTTGAACTATTTTTAATGAAATTGCTATTCTAAAAATTTTATCGGATGGGCTTGGGTAAAAAAGGGTATGTGTGGGGGGGGGGCTAGGTGCCCTCGGATATTTTTTTACTCTTAAAAATTGAACTAGAACTTTCAATTTCCAATCAAATGAGCCCTCTCTGAAGTTTATACGAGCATCCCTTCCATAAGAACCACAAATTCTCCCAGGGCATAACTTACAACGCCTGCCCTCGGGCCCTGGGGGTTGTGCCGAAAATGGCTATCCCAAAGTTCTTATCGGATGGGTTTGAGGAAAAAAGGGCATGGGGGGCAAGGTGCCCTCCAATCTCTTTTGACTCTTAAAAAGTGAACTAGAACTCTCAACTTCCAATCAAAAGAGCCTTCTTTGAAGTTTATACAAGCATCCCTTCCATAAGAACCATATATGCCCCCAGGGAATAACTACGTTGAACAAAATGGCTATCTCAAGATTTTGGTTAGATGTGTTTGGGGAAATGGAGGGCGTGGGAGGGGTGTTAGTTGCCTTCCAATCACTTTCGACTATTAAAAAGGGCACTAGCCATTTAGATTTCCAATCGAATGAGCCCTTTTTGAATTATCTACGACAACGCTTTCTATAAAAACCTTATATGCCCCCAGGTCATAACTTACAACCCTTGCCCTGGGGGCTATGGGGGGATTGTCTTCCTCAAAGACCTAATTTTCAGAATCTTCAACTACGTTGAACAGAATGGCCATCTCAAAATTTTGATTGGATGTGTTTGGGGAAATAGTGGGCGTGGAAGGGATGTTAAGTTGCCTTCCAATCACTTTTGACCTTTTAAAAGGGCACTAGAAGTCTCGATTTCCAATCAAATGAGCCCGCTTTGAAGTTTATACGACAACCCCTTCCATATGAAGTGCCTTTGGGAAAAAAAAAATAATAAAACATTGGAGTCGTATGGCCTCTACTATAGGCAACGCTATAGCGTTGCCTTTGATTCTAAAAAAAAAATCAAAGAACTGATAATATTGAATAATATAGGATATCCTATTTATTTATGTCTATTTCTTTTATATTTTGACATGTTTTAGGATGATATGAGGATTTTACATATAAAAGCCGTTCAAGTACCATGACCAATGTTTTACGCCGTGACATTTTCTGAGTTTCTTTTTCATATATATATGTATATATATATATATATATATATATATATATATATATATATATATATATATATATATATATATATATATATATCTTTGTCAGTTCTTTTCCTGGCCCCCTCCACTTGTAGGGGGCAGTCAGCTGTCACAGTTAGCCCTGATTGAGGCTTTTTAAAACAGCTTAATGGTATGAAAACATTCAGGCAAATTTCTTTTCTCTTTTTAATGATGTCACATCTCAAGTTTAAATATGTATACATATATTTTTTTTATAGCTTAGTTTCCATTTTCATGACTCCAGGGTTATTTTTGAAAAATTTCAAATTTGTAGCTATAATAATTTAGCTGCAAAATCTCTGATTCCACAGATACTTGAATTCATACTTGTAGATGTATATGAATAAATATATATTTATAGTACATATCATTTATAAATATTCAATCCCGTTCACAATGTTAATATTTCTTTATATTAAGTTTTATCTTTTATATATTCAAGATGCTCCATGGAATGCACACAAAGCATGCAGTTGAGCAGCTGAAATCTGAAGGATATCGGAACCTTTATCGCGGCCTTCTACCACCCCTGTGCCAAAAGACAGTCTCAATATCCATAATGTTTGGAATGTATGATAAATTCCAGCATTTGATCACTAAATATTTTCCACGAGTTCCTCATCAAACAAATAAATCTGTCTCGGCGATGTTGGCTGGGTGGACGGAAGCCATACTTTGTCCATTTGAACGTGTCCAGATGATAATGCAAGATCAACATTATCAAAATCGGTTTAAGAACACGTTCCATGCTTTTAGTGAATTAAAGCCGTACGGCGTGAAGGAATATTATAGAGGCCTTGTACCGATAATAGTTCGTAATGGTTTCAGCAATGTTATGTTTTTCTATTTACGCGAGCATATTAAACCATTGTTGCCACACACAGAGTCACATATTGGAAATCTAATATCAGATTTTGTTTGTGGGGCAATGGTTGGGGCTTTTATAAGTACTGTTTTTTATCCTGTTAATATTATCAAAACGCATATGCAGTGTCATCTGGGTGGACCACATCAAAGCATGACAGAATCATTTAAAGTGATTTATCATCAAAGAGGGCAGTCGCTGCATCGAATGTTTTATGGGGTTCATGTGAATTATACTCGGGCCCTGTTAAGTTGGGGTATAATTAATGCATCTTATGAGTTATTACATAAGTTGCTATATCAAAAAGATATGATCAATTATCCTTGATTTTCTAACTTCCACACATTTTAGGTAAAAGCGTAGAAGAGGGAGGGAGGCTCGGAAACTTTGGAAAAGCATTGTGCTGCGTGAATGAAAAGTTTCGGGGATGGATCTAAAGCCCGATTTTGGGTAAGAACAAGTAACTTCCGAGTTCCTGAATACACTACTTCCAGAATTTTGATTTCTCGAGAACTTAGAAAATGTTTGTGATTGTTAAATCATTTTTTTTACGAATTTACAGCCTAAATGAGGCCCGGTGGAAATTTGAAGTTTCACCTTCCGCTTGTTCCACACTAATAAAGATTGAAAGGTTATATGAAAATAGTTTTGTTGAAACAAAAAAAAGGTGACATTTATCGTAAATCTGGTTTAAATCCTGGGAGCCCCCTTCTCTAAAAACTACAGCCCTACAAAAGACCTATTTTTTATGTACGAAAACATAAATGTTTGTTAAAGAAAATGTGCTGGGCAAGATTAGTGAAAACGTATGATTTGGCCTGAAACTAGGAAATAATTTTTTTTTTTTAGCAGTTCTTAAATGCTCAAAATAAGTACAAAAATTAAATTTAAAACTAATACACCAAAAATAGTCTACGTTGCCTCTTAAATGAAAAAGTATCAAGTTATATTTTCTTAATTCAAATGTTTTTTTATCTCGTGCTCTAAACCCTCATTGCCCTTAACTTAAATAAATCTATAACATACCCGTGCAAGAAGATTTTGTTTTTGAGGAAAATACTTACAGAGAAAAATTAAATACTTAAATACTGCTTGATAGTTTTTCTTAAATTCAGTTTGTGACTAAAACCAAATTTTTTTTCGTGATATATTCAATGCGTAATATCCCCTCTGATGTAAAAAAAAATCGTTTGAAAATCAGGCTCAAATTCCCAAAAAATATTTTTTAGATTTATCTTTTTTTATTATTAAAAAAAATACGAAATTAGGAGTCAAATCAAATAAAGTTATGTGTACCTGACTGATTGAGGAATATTTCACGTTTTTTTTTTTTTGTTTTTTTTTTATCATGGCAGATTCGTCGCAATTTGTAAATTTTGATTGTTGAACTTTGGGTCTTATTATGAATAAGTCGGTATGTTTTAGAATAGAATATACCAATAATACTTTTTTATTCAAAACGAGGGATGTCTCAATGCACAAATATCTTTGAGTTCTTTGATTGTATTACTGTTTGTAGTCGGCATTTAGGATTCACAAAAATAATTAATTTCTCTTTGTTTATACAGTCTGGGTTTTGACCGCTCAGACGAGAACTTGAGCGCGTTGATTTACCAGAAATTCTATTTAAAGAACAATTTAAACTTTCAACGTAAACATTTTACCTTCCTTTCAATGACTATTTATATTCTATTGATATAACTCTGACAAAAGAAGTAAGTGATTTTTTAACTTTGGAATTCCATATTTTTCCAATTTGAAAATTTTGCCTCATCTGCCTTGTTCTATTGGTCGACTCTGCTTACTTTATCGAAACAGCTACACTAAACCAACTTCTTTCTGGGCACCACAAAGTACTTTATAAAAGTTGGTGGAAAAATGACTTATTGATGACTTCGTGCACTTTATTGACGCTGTCAGAGTAGCAATTAGCGTCTTTATCTCCTAGAGCCATATGTTCTGCCTAAGGCCGTATTCATGATTTTGTTCGGGGGGGGGGGTGTACAAAAAAACTACAAAACGCATCAAAATTTATTTATATGCACTATTGTTGCTTTTTTACGAGATCGAAAAAAATTAGGACGGGGGGATTCAAACCCGGTACCCCCTCCCCTTAGATACGGCCTTGGTCCTACCTAATTTGTCCGAATAGCTCTAAAACCAAAATTTGTTTTCTAGAGCCAATTGAATGTGGCCAGTGTATATATATTTATCATATTTTTAATTCTGAGATTTTCTTTTAAAACTTGCGTAAATAAGAGTTTAAAGTAGTCTAACCGAAATGAGTGATGGAAAATGAAAAGTCATTTTGACCGAAATTATGCCTCGGTGTGCATGGCGATCCTTAAAATTTATAGTTTGGATCATGATGAAGAATTAGTAAAATAATATAAGAAAATATTTCGCCTTTATGACAGTTTTTTGCGCTTTTCATCTCAGAAGTGTTTTTTGTAAAGTCTTGAACTTAGATTTTCTTATTGTGCTATTAGTTTGTAAGAATTTGATTTTATGACTTTTTTCTCGAGTAAAAACAATACATAAATGTAGTTTTCTGAATTAACTAATTATTTTTTATAAATAGCAAATTATCGTCCTAAAATGTATAATATATTTTTCTAACAATTAATCATTTTTATTTTTTTGGAAATCGAAACATATTTGTAATTACATCATGCTCTAGTTGTATTCCATTTTAGCGTTCGACTATGAGCTCCTTTTACTATAAACTTTCAGTTAAATGTTATTGGTTATTTTTATGAGAGCATTCAGAATTTAAATCCAGAGATGTAGGAGGAGGGGGCCAACGAACCAGGACTTTTGTTCTCAGAGGGGTTGAATTATAGAAGTGGTAATAGATTGCTATGATAGGATTATTATTGAGAAATTTGGCCCGTGTCTCCGTTGTTAGTGACTTCCGTTGTTCCGTTGTTACTATTTTTTGATTAATTGTTGGTCTTCAATTTGATTCTCAGTTGTTTGAAAATAAACTTTTAATAGGTTTTATGTGACTCGGCTTTTTATCTTAGTTTTACCTGAAAAGAATGTCTAAATGCCTTATATTCCCCGCTATTCTAAAAGTGGTATCACCTTATAACAGTAGACAGAATATACAGTATCGACAAAGGCTATACTCTCTATTAAAAAAGGGGTATAACCTATTAGAGTGACTCAAAGGATTAAGGGGTGTATGAAAGATTATGGGTAACATGCAAGAGCAGAAACTGGCGCTAGTGTCACCAAAAAATCATAAACTGGCGTTTCTTTGCATTTTCTCTGTGTAACAATAAGGCAAAATTAGTTTAGTAATAATGGTTTAATCTCAGTTTCTGAAAAAAAACACAAATATGAAGCTTGAAGAAAATGCCAAGAATGACCAAACGCAAGATGGCGTTGGTGGTTTTTGTCAATACTAGCGCCAGTTTCCACTGTATGGGTTCTATGGCTATCGAAAGTGGCCGGGGAGAGAAAAATACATGAAAGGCATAATGCTCTTCACTAGGTGGGGGCGCTTGATAGCAAACTAAAAGCAATGCACCCTATGAAGAAGATATGTAAGTAAGAATATTTTCAATCCTTCATGTGGAAACTAACAGGACTCTTTGCAGAGCTATGTTCAATTTTCCACGTATGTTGGATTATTTAAAAGTGTAATACGAGGACAAGGGAGCATGCAGAAATTTCTGCAATGACAAGTTGGTCCAGTTTTTTGGTCGAGGGGGGGGGGTATTTTTTGCGTAAAAAAAAGTACCATGTTTTTTCGAGCTTCGTTACTTTTGCATTGCTTATGTATTTTTGGTCTTCAAAGGAGTTGGAGAAGCAGTAGTTGCCCCTTCCCTCTCCTTTGGGCTCCCTTATTCTAAGATAATAGGCCAAGGCTATAGATCGAACCTCAACTAGTTGTTATTAATTTTGAGAGAACTTAGTTATTAGTAAAAAAAAAACGAACCGTATTTTTAAATTAAAACCTTATGCAAGAAGACTGTACATTTTTTGCCAAAATTAGTTCAATTTGGGATAATCTGCACAATAAATTTGCAAAACATAGGTTGTTAAAAGCTTATAGTATCAACATTACACCATTGTCCACCTGTGTTTTTCTTCTTCTTTTTTATGGACATAATTGGGTCCAGCGGTTATTTTATTCTTCATCTGGGCCCTTTTTTAGAACTATTTTTGCTGCTGGCGGACAATTTATACAAAATATTTATGTATACATTTCCCAGTACACTGTTTCACCCCCTCTCAAATCCTTTTACCTTATATTTGACATTTTTTGTTAGTAGCTCAACCTTGTAAGCGACGCTTTTGGTGTGCTTCTGATTGTTTTTGTTTGTGGTTTTTGAAAATAAATTGTTACTACTAACAAAACAAAAAGAACTTTGTTAATAGGTTATATTCTTAACATTAGCAAAAGCTTGTTGTTGAACATAAATTCACGTTCGGTTATGCAGAGCTTCGATGATCTTAGTCTTTCTTCTTGTGCTTTGGATTTATTTCATAATTCATAAAAAGGACCAATGTAGATCAGAAGAACCAAAGTATGATTGAACACAAGTTTCCCAATTGATCCGCCCTTTGAGACCAGATTAGTTAATGGTTTTTGGCAATTATCACAGAAAGGTTTTAGACGTGACCATATCCATTGTCAAAGAATGACGAGGAAAAACCGGGGATTAGCTCCAGACAAGATTATGTATCCAGATAAGATGGTAGTTCGACAGATCTACCATATGGTGAAGTGGACTCGGTCAATTTGACTCATGTTATGAACCACGTTACTCCTTTAATAAGCGTGCTTAATAAGTCTAGCCTGTCCAGGAATCATTTCAGCGTATCATGGAACTGCCAAGGAGCTATGTATAAGAGTTCAACCTACAAACATTTTTCCAGAGGAAGAAGCAATTAAAAGCGCTCTCAGACTGCAGATTCTTTATCATTGCAATCGGATATATGAGGCACGAAGAGGGAAAATTATAAACTATGTAGATACTTGCAACTCATTTTCCAAGGATAATACTGTTCTATTGTTAAGACTTGTAGGGTAATTTAAAATTTCCATAAAATGAAAGACATCTAATGGAAGAATTTCCAGTCAGGATTAGATGCTGGTTGGAGATATATCCCAAATCGGAAGTTAATCTAGTAAGAGTCAGACATAGTTAGAGAAGATAATGTCTGAAACCTAGAGACATACATGGCAAGGAAGGCGAAACTAAACAGTAGCAATCCAACCATTAATTGATTTTTTTAGGGCGGTGTGGAGGCAATGGGACTTTGTGGCCTGAGCCTCGACTCAGCGTAGTGAGTTCACCCATACTAGTAATAATAGGTGTAACAACTACGATTTGACGCAAATTTATGGCTGGACATGTTTAATTTAAACTTAATTTGGGACTAATTATTGATATACTTGATTATTTTTTTCATCGTTTTGTTTCTACGCCAGCTTAGCTTCCCCCTTCTACCCCATTTTGTTTTGTTTCTAAAGTTAGTTTGAATTTTAAGTTTTTTTTTTCTTATGAATAATTATATTCACTCTTTCTTTTCTTCTATTATTCGCTAGGTTACATTATATTGGCGTTATAAGCATTACTCAACTCATGTGCAATTACTTTATACGATCTTTTTTCAAAAAAAGTATGTTCCGTTAGAAGAAATAATTCAAGCTCAATGCTTACACCATCATTATTTGGTATCGCCGTGATTTCCCTTTTAAAAAAAAAGGTGCATTAGCAATATATTCTATTAGAAAAATGCATCCCACCAGACAAAAAAAAACAATAGGAAAGGTCACTGCTAATGCCATTATTCATTTGGCATCTCCGTGAATCCTGCTTTAGAAGAAATAAACTTAACGCAGCTATTGTTTTGACTTTTTTTTGATGGACCAAGTTATACTTGCAAAATATAAAGTTTGTATTTGTGTAGCTTTTTCAAATTTTGACCATTAACATCTCTCCACTCAGCTACTATATCTATATTCTTAAATTATGCACGCAAAATAAAAAGAAACGATAAAGGTACAATATATTTTTATCCAGAAACCAAACAATAAAATCACTGGTAACACTGAAAGCAACATTTGTAATTCTTGTAAAGCTTATCTTTATTTTTTCTACTTGAAGAGTTGATGCCGAGATAAGAGATGGGATGCGACAAAACACAAAATATTATTCGACAACAGATGGGATAAAACGAAAAATAAAAATTTATAAATAAAATTTTTAAATAAGTTTAATTCATATCATAAATAATTATATTATAAATAATCATAAAAATTATAAGAAATTATAAATAAAAAATATAAATAAATGAAATATAAATAAAAAAAATAAAAAAAAAATAAAAAAAAGTGATCTTTCTTTAATGAAAAATAAAAGGAATAAAAAAAAATAATTTCTTCATTTAAAGTGCGAAGGATGGATACACCAATTAAACTCATTAGGGGGGGGGGGCAAAAGGGTCAAATGTGGGATGCGTTGGACAATGTTGAGGGTGTCGCAACTAACTACTATATATTTCAAAATAATCTTTCCTACCAGAAGATCTAACAAAATGAGAATGAAATATCAAGGATATTAGTTTTTTCCCTCTATTGGACGCAATTTTTTTCTTTTGGAAAACAAATGATCATATAAAACAATGGTAAGATGAATTGACTAAATCAAGATTAGGTTCGGAATCATTGACATCCAAAGCAATAAACCCATCCTAAGCAATAGAGCCTTACGACAAGTTTTAAGGCGGCGCACAATATCCATGAAAATTTGATTGTATTATATTGAGGCCTTCTTTAATTCAAATTATTAGTCCCAGTTTCATCGGGGTATTCACTTCAAAGAGCCTGATGGCAGTGTCCTCATGTTGGACGTATATAAAGGAATTAAGAGAGATATTCTCTCCCCGTCACTTTTCAGAAACAAGTTATTTCTAAGTATTAACGCTTACATTCCCTCTGCAAGTTTTGGTAGGTCATTTTTCTGCCGTCCTGGGGTTACATTTGAATTTTTCTAATTTGAAGGATGATTTTGCTATGACACTGCCATATATGAAAGCGAGTATATAACTAGTTTCCCACGCGTTCGGTCTCAAAAACACATCAGTTCCAACTTTGAAAAGAAGAAATGCTCCATGATGATTCTTAATGATCAATTTAATTTATCTGGTTCAGCCTCATATGATTCTCAATGGATTAATGCAACTGATTAATAAACCTAACAATAATAACTGACACATGGCTGGTTTGTACCAGACATTATGAGGAGAAGTTTTTAAAAAAGTGTTCATGATTATTTTATCTTTGCTTATTTGTTTGAGTCGGGACAATATATTTCATTAAGTATTAGTATGAAAAAGGCAAAATTTGTATAAAAAAGAAAAAATTGCTATGGGTTCCCTGACCAAAACGTTTCTGTCAATATGGGACATTAATAATTCTTTTTGGAAAATAGCCAATCAACTGTTTGACACTTGAATTTAAAACTAAAAGACCTGTTGGATTTGGGGGTCTCAACACCTGACTAAAGGTATGTTTTATTAGTCTTCTCAAAAAGTGTTACCATGGTAAATTGCGCTTGATTTGACAAGCTCAAAGATGGAAAGACAACATGTCTGAAAATTAGTGATTACTTAGATTCTTATACAAATCTTTACATACATTTTATAGAGATTAGCTCTTATACAAATGTTATAGAGATTAACTTTTATACAAATTTAAAAAAGATTACCAGCACAGAATTTAAAAATCAAATTAATTGTCATCAAATCTCGGCATTAACTCTTTTCATCAACAACAAATTTTTTTTGTAAATTCCATTTGCAAGCGAAAACAATACGATAGTTTTAAAAGAACAAGAATATATTAAAATTTAGTCTTTACAAGGCTAAGGAGCCAACTAGTTTCCTTCATCGATTAGTTGCTGAAGTCCATCTGGCGTACGACCATCGTCCAGGTCATGCACCATCTGTCGATACTGCAAAACAATTTCAATTTTAAAATTTTTACTGCTAATGCCACACAGAACTACGTTTGTGACGAAACAAATAAGAATTCCAAATAGGGATAGTTCCAATGGCCCGGAAACTTGCTTTGACCAGGAAGTTATTATTTTGTTTCAGTATACATATAGTTCGTTTTAATTTTAATACGTTAGTTTTTCTACTGATGATAATGACTGCCAATGTCATATGTCATCTAGAGCTTTTGTATGTATTTGTTTCGCTGTCTAATTAAAGAACCTATCCCTATTTGGAATTCTTATTTGTTTCGTCATAGAAAAGGCAATGTGGTCTTGGAAAAAATAACTACGTTTGTTACTACATCCTCAATATCTATAGATATTTTCAACATGCGTGCATGGGGGAGAGGGGACCTTTTCGCCCATGTCCCCAATAATCTTTCGATTCTTAAGATTTACCCAGGAAAATTCCATGTTTTTCACATAGTTCGCCTGTTTCCTAGCGCTTTTCGAAATCCCCCCCTCCCACCCCCTCGAAGACAAAATACTTCACACATGTCTGGTTTCAGTAGTATTTTATATAATGTTCTCAATAGGGCTTAATGTTCTCAATAGTAGACTAGGGCTTAAGCTTTTTCTTGTGCATTCTTCTTTCTAAAATTCATTGAATCTCTAACAAGAGTTTGACTTTGTAGAGTTTTAGAAACCACATTTGAACTTCTAGTTTTAAATAGTAGTAATCGTATCTGATTAACGAATACAATAGTATGGAAATCTCTCTAATACTTCCAATTTTGAAGTAAGAATTGAAAATACAGTTGAAAATCGACAATAAAAGTCTCAAGGGGATTAAAAAAATACTTTCACATGAATAATTCCAGACATTGAGATTCGATTTTCCTAGGCTACAATAACAGAACTTATGGACATTGAAATGTCCATAACCTGAACCATTATAACAAGAATCATTTTTAAAGGAGGTTTTAACTTTTCAAGATAAAAAGAAGAGACAGAAAAACAAGTTACAGCGAGATGCATGAAGAAAAGCACTCCTCTTAACCCCTTTAAAAATTAGAGATTAATAAACATAAACTTTTTCGGGCTTCCACCACTCTATGCCCCCCCCCAATGGTCAAAACCCTCCTCGTCCTCATCATTTAGAGATGAGCAGTCCCTTCAGTCGGTACAAGATAACAATAGATCTTTGTTTTTCAGTGATACAAGTTTGGCTGATTTCCAGAATGGAGGGGTCAAAAAAGACCTTTCCATCGTAATCCTGTCTGTAGCTGAAACCCCTTTCCCAACCTGAGCAGCAAAATCATTGCTTGTACTGGCCGTTTTAGATTTATAAGACTCTTGCTAGGTAATGCAGAAAGTCTTAACTTTCAAAAACTAATGCATTGGAATTTCTATGCAAACGAATTAGACTAATGAAATTATTAATAATATTTAAAGAATTCAAATGAATGTACTAAAAAAATTTAAGGAGTCAATTAGATTTAAACCCGTCAAAACTAATGAGCCACAATTTCTTAAATGAGTCGGACAAATCAAATGAACTAATATATTGGAATCACTTTCGAATATGGATCACCTTCTATGTTATGAGCGTAAATGAAGTGAAACCCATGTATTTTAATATATGTGAATTCTTCGAGTTTACTAAATTAGATTTCATTGTATGTTTCACCAACACATTAAATTTTCAGTTCGTTACATAAAGGTGCCCCACTTTTTCACCGAAATGATCGATATCCAGCAGAAATCCATACCCCATGCTTAACTCCTCATGGTGAGATATTCCAGTAGGTATTAGGTCTAAAGTTCTTTCAACATCTTCCCACAAACATCCAGTCCACGAAATGAGAAGAATTCACCCATGAAACGGATGTCCGATTTTTTCGCCCTATATTCTAAATTTAAAAAAAAAGTTTTTCTGAGGGAAGTGAAGAGCGAAGTTGGAACTTAAGACGAACAAAAATTATTACTTCACGATCTATCTAACATATATCAATAAACTAGTACAAATAAACCAACGGATAATATTTCCCTATGTTTTTAGGATTACAGAAAACTAGCGCTTTATTGGAAACACAAAACAATATAGGAGATTTTATACAGTAAAAGTAAACCATTTAAGAACACTTTCTATAGTATAAAAATAAAGCATTTCAGGCATATTTTATGATTATTTAGCAGACAAGTTGGAAGTGAAGCCATCTTGATAGTATTAGCACTACAGACTTCCATTAGAATTTGTATCATAACTTGAAATGCTCCGTTGTATGGACAGAATACCCGGATTTCCAGAGTTCATATTATGGTTTATTTGTTCTTCATTTCGAGCAATACTAAAGCGTGTTTTTTTACAATTTAAAATTGTAATATTACTCGCCATGGGTATTATAACTGGTGAGACTAGCTATAACAAATGCGCTAGTTTTCTATAATCCTACAAACATAGGAAAACATCATCAGATGGTTTATTTGTACTAGTTTTATTAAATTATGTTAGATGGACTGTGAAGCAATAATTTTTGTTCGTTTTAAGTTTCAACTTCGCTCTTTAGATGGACTGTTAATTAGAAATATCAGTCGTCCACTCGCTTGCCAATCCTGTGGACATGGTTGGTCATAAATCTTTGAATCATTTTTGGTCTCCAATTGCCTTCAAATGGCTCACAGAACTGATTAAGACTATCTAAATTACCCTTATTGTCTGTCTATCTGCGCTAGGATGATAGACTATCATCAAGAAGTGAAAACAATCATTTTTATGCGACTCTAAAACAGTTATGCCAGCTTTCCCTCTCACGGAGACTATCTAGCTCTCAAGCCTTTCATTACTAAAGGTTTGCAAAAGATTTATAGGTTAAATCTTCCTGGTTCATCCAGTATAGTTCCGAATTTTTTCGAACTCGCAAGAAAACATGCGCTCTTCTATATTAAAAATGAACTGCGCACTAAGAATTAACTTCTAAGTTGGAACTATTTTTTTTAAAGAAGATGTTCATGGTTTTCAAAACCTAAGCATAAGTTCCGTATTTATCGAAAAGTTTCCTGAAATTATGGCGTATAACCTGATGTCGAAACAAGGAGTTTCTATTATTTATTTTTAATAAGCTATCAATACAGCTCTGCACGTTCTTCAACCCATCGTTCAATTTCGACTCTTGGGTCCGAGTTTACCTTCCCAGTACCACAAAATGCAATAATACGAGGGGCATTCCAAAAATAGATGAAATTTTCGTCAACAAGGTAATGGCAACCGTTTTCTGTGACTGTGAAGGAGCTGTACTTGTGGACTTCTTAGAAGGATGAAGGGATCTCTAGATTTGGTTAAAAATAGTCTAAAAGGATGGATCACCTGGAAAAGTGATTTGACAATGAAGGAGGTTAAGTTGAAAAATCTATTGTAATAATAAATGTTGTAAATCCATTGTATGTTGAAAGATCCATTGTAATATTAATATCAATAAACAATTAAAAAATTCTGCTTATTTTTTTAATGCACTTGTACTATCAGAAATATAAATCATATCTATATGGAACTAGCTGAGTATTCCTGCAAAAGGTCAAGTTTACAACAAAAGGTTTATTATCCATACTTTACAAAACAATACATTTTTAGTCACGGAGAACAGGAATTTAGAATGGAACTAGTTGAGTATTCCCACATTGTAACCGACATTGGTTTGGGTTTAACGTTTTAAATAAGTTTAATGTCATGCAGAGCAGGCAAGAAAATATGCGCTCGTCTATGTTAAAAATGAACTACATATTAAGAAATAATTTCTAAGATTTTTTATCGTGCACCGATTTCCTTGGCGCTCTAGTAGTAACGATTTTTCAAGAGAAGATTTTCAAGGTTTTCAAAACATGAGCAAACATTCCGTATCTCGAACTTATTTCACTAAACACCCCCCCCCCCCCACACCTGCTAAACACCAAAAACCGTTAGATATACAGGCGTAGAATAGCAATAAACAAGAAAAAGTTGGAATGCAACCTGGCAACTAAAAAATATCACAGGAAAAAAATGCAAATAGGTTTTTAGTGCTATTATTTCTGTATAGGCTATACATTACAAATAGTTTTATCATGTCTATTAGATAGTGAAAATAAGTAAATAATTTGAATAAGTAAATACAACAATAAGTAATCCTTCTATTAATATACAACTTTGAGTGCTTCCAGAACCACATGCCTACATTTTCCCAACCCCTAAGTGGCAAGGGGTTGGGGTATGGATTTAGTGATCTACTAAGAATGTAGTTGCAAACCATGAAACTGGATGAGTTCTATTCCCTTTTGAATTCAAATGCTTGATAAGTTTAAAAAATAAGTGCATCACATTTACAAAAATAGTGAATTATCAGAAAAAATCACACAGAACGGACTAAAAAAAAAAATGCCCAAGCAGGAATTGAACACTCACTCTTTTTATTTGAAAAATTATATAAAAAATACAATGACCAAAAATCAAATCGATCCACCCGCGTGACACGCGAGTAGTCTGACACTGAGCTATGGATGCTTTTTAGAGGTGAATAGTGTTAATTAAAAAAAAATCGATTATAATTAATTAATATCATTTGGTTATAACTGATTCGTGAACAACCATGGCAAATCAGTACGCATGCGGAATGTCACCCTCATCAGACCACCTAAAGAATATAAAATATTGATCGCAAAACTTGTCCCCCCCCCCTCCCCGCCCCACAAACGAAATTAAATAAAAGCGTTTGTAGAGTCAGGAGGACATTCAAAGGGTGTTTTTCCTCTCGTTGCAAATTAAAAAAAAAAAAAATTCAAGCTCTAAGATTTAAAATATAAGTAAAAACAAAATTAATTTAAAAGGTAAAAATCAATTTCTTCTAAGAAGTGACACAAATATCGTCAACTGCAACCACAAACAACGATAAAGCAAAACTACATTCAACTTTCACAATTCATATTCTTTTGTGTCTTATATAGTGAGTGACTTTTTATCGTTATCACCTCTCTTCTTTTTCAATATTCTCCTTCAAGAGGAAAAGAAAACCTACAAAAAAAAATGAAGAAAAAACCCAATATAGCAGGAAATCAATGAAAAAGAGTTTAAAAATTGGCTCCGAACAGCTCCTTAGAATTGTAATAGCAGTTAAAAAACGATACAAAGCTTCGTAAAATAACCAAATAATTGTACATGAAACAGACCAAGACAGAGTAGGGGATAATTCTAATATTATTAACAAATTAATAAAAATAACCAAACTTACTCTTTCCAGCTCTTTTCTAAGCTCGAAGATCGCCTTTTCACGAGAAGAAATTAGCTCCTCAAGATATTGATAACGCAGCTTCTTCCTGGCTCTACACTCTCTAGCACTTTGACGACTCCTCTCTGTAAAAAGAAAAAAAAAGTGAAAACGGTAAAAAAAAACATATGTTCAGAATAAGGTGGGTAGACATGACAAATAAAAAAAAATCCATGACAATTTAATTAGAGCTGACTGAAAGCATTCTAAATAATGAGAAAACCTTGCTTGCCTTCAGGTATAAAAACAAAGAAAAAGAAAAAATGTACACTCCCGTGATTATTGGAAACATACAGACCTTTCAGGCTGTTTGGCTTTGTAAACTTGGAAACGGCTCAGACACCCATTCACGCGATTGTTCTCAGACAATGATTGGCTGGGAGTTATCGACATTACCAATCATAGAAAGTGAGATGTATTGCCCCTTTCTGATGTACGTCCTAAATGCCCCTTCCTGATGTACATCCCTACCTGAAGTCCTGTTTTTAACCTGGTGTCTTGAATTGAATACGATGAGCGTCCCAGCCTGAAGTCTGTTTTATTGGTTTTTCTTATTATCTGTGTTTTCAAACTAGTTTTTTATGCTGATAATTTGTAGTGATTTCTTTGAATTTGTCTCTAAATGTCTGCATATCCTCGCCTAGGAGTTGAATTCTATCTTCCGAAGGGTCAATAGAACGTATTGTCAGGCAAGGATTTAACTAAATGCTTATTTAATATAAAGAAAAGCTTAGAGCTCAACTTAAAGCACACCAGCACAAAGGAGGGGGCGTATAAGAGAGAAATTCAAACATAATGACCTGGAATACACTTATTTATAGTTTTAATACCTCTTTCCTAGGGAGAAATACTCTGCTCCCCGCCGCCCTCTAGGAACGGAAGAGCGTGCACCTATGATATAAAACATTCACGACATATATAGCGCAACAAATTACTGGCGTCACAAGGTTGACATGGCTCTGCATCTCCCCGTCTCTAAAGCTATTACCTCTGTGTCTATGGTGTGCCTTTAGTACACACGAAAGTGTTCAGTGAACCCTCTTCGCAAAAAAAGTGCATGATTTTAAAGGTCAACTTGATATCTTTAAGAGTTTCAATATATCATTGATGTATGGTGTCAAAACGGTTGCACTTATTTGGAATTATACTAAAGATATTCACCTAGGAGTCTAAACCAGAGGCTCTCGTTCGAGGGGGGAGGGGGAGCAAGCAAACGGCAGGTATGTGACAACGAATTTTTGAAGAGTGCGAACCAGGATGCATGTTTTGTATTTCCTATTAACATACCCAAAACGATTGACTAATAAGTTATATAAAATAACAGTATTTCAGAAAAACATTTTAGTATTTTTACAATTGAATTAGTACAAATATAAATACACGCAAATACATTGACTTTAAGTTTGTTTTATGAAAAAAGCTCAAATATCGCTAATTTAGATCGCTGGCCATAACTAAATACTCTCGGGCCAGTCATGCATGGCGGTCTGAGTCTCTGACATTCCTTCTCTTAGTTGTTCTTAGTTTTCGCCTTATTAATGCTTAAATTGTAGATAAAAGTTTAAAAAAACTGGTTTCTATCATAAAGACCGACCTAGTTTCGCTTTCATATCGCTCCTTTCCTGTCTTTTTCCAGGTCGCCGCCCAGGTCTTGCGTCCTCTTCAGACGGTCCTTCTTTACTATCTAGGTTTTGATATTTAGCATCCTATAAAGAAAGTGAAAATCAATAAAAGGAATGTGTAGAGAAAAATATTTGTGCAACTAGATTGGGTATCAATTTTGTTAAGCTATAAAACAAAGTGCACAAAAATAAAACCAGGGAAACAACAACAATTTTGTAAAAAAAAAAAAAAAAAAAAAAAAAAAAAAAAAGAAGAATATAAGAGCTAAAATCGGTAAATAATACATTGTTCGAAATTAAACTGTAAAGCCGTGCTTCCTTAAGTAGGTGGTCGATCAGTCAACACCAATTTATTTAGTCCAGCAAAAAAATTACAAGACAAATTAATTGTTTCGTCGTCTCCCGTAAGGCTCCATGGCCTAGGCGAAGGAACACATGGATGAAGGGGAACAGGTGTTGTGTCCTGTGGATATCATCCCCTACCTTATTTCAAGTTGCGAGCTATTTCCAATTTTGCTGCAAGGAATGTTTGACATTCATTTTTAATAGATGCTACATTGGAATATTTAAGATCACATTTGGCCCTAAACATTGAGTGAATTGGACACGAAGCAAAATTTTTTGAAGCCAAGCAACGCAAAAGTTGAACATGGAAGCGGAATAGTAATTATATGTTAATGTCTGATGAATGTAATCGTCAAAACTGAACAAGAATGGACAATATCGTGTGACATTTGATTTACCTGTTTCCGTTAATTTGACAAATTTACCAATCCCAAAATCAATTACTATGCACGTACCTGAACTACAGCACTAGATAAAAGAGCCAATAGGTCAAAAACAAAGTCGGTCACATTTTAGGTTTCATTATTCACTAGGTTTCATATGATCTTCCGCTTTTTGCTTAGGAATTTAGTGGAATAGGGAGAGAAGACTGCTTAGTAAAACATCAGTAAGCCCAGATGTGAGAGACAGGCACGTCAATTGGTTAGAAGGGGGGAGGGCATTAGGCAGTTTTATTACCTTATTCTTGACTGGAGATAGTCATTGACACCGAATCAGACCCTGCCTTTAAAGGTAGCACTTCATCTCTGGAGGTGCTACAACCCACCTGACTGGCTTTATTCGAGGTTATCTAGAGTGGTTTGTTAACTAATAGAATACTCCTTGAAAAATAGTAGCCCAGCTAAGTTTAGTATATCCAGAAACGAAAATTGGAAACATAAAACGAAGATCAGTCAGAGGGCACTAGGCGTATTTTCCCTGGAAATTTCCTCCGCACAATCCCTCCACAGAAAATTCCACCTGGAGAATCCCCCCTCTTGTACAATCTCCCTCTGGAAAATTTCCCCACATACGTAATTGAGCAGCCAAAAAGAAAGCAAGACCAATAAAAATAATGAAGAAAAGAAGGAATTTTTGAATATTCTTGGCAGTTATCTATGGTGTAGAATATAATACACTATTTATTTTTATTTACATATTTTAGGGGGCTGACTTATCATAGCATGGTAAAATAAACGTTAAAGTAAATAAGTTGAAAATATAAAATTAGTGGCAACTACAGAAGGATTGCTCTATGATGGAAGCACACAGAGATAACAGGCTGCGACTAATTACGTACGTAATTACTAGTACGTAAGATTGATCAGGTGGGCAGCTTCACTTACCTTGGTAGTATTATTAGTAAAGATGGTGGGAGCAGTGAAGATGTTAAAAGTAGAATAGCCAAGGCTCAGGGTGTTTTTTCACAGTAAAAACGTACAAGCAATTACTTCCCTTGGACTTAACTGGCACTGACAACTATAATACATAATATCAGTTTAAACATATGTATACTGTTTCTTTAAACATCAGAGAACCCTATTGAAGAGGTCATGATGGCTTCAGCCGCGTAGAAGATCAAAAGTTACGCCATCCATATGAACAATAATACCCCTCTCCGTCGATCCAAAATTCTTTAGAAAAAAATTATTGACAACTTATTCAACAAGACTACTGTTCATCGAACATTTGACTAAATATTCATATTTAGTCCAAAATTTTATTTATAATCCAACTTCTTAATTCTTGAGCAGAAAAACTGAACAAGCGGGACACTTCCAATCAATTTACAGTTACTGATATATACAATTTAACAGCAAGAAAACGGGGTTTATGGGACCAGTACCCCACATCATACCTTGATTAAGCCTGGGTATGATTTGAAACATGATCAGAACTTTAATAAAAAAAGTTTTTCAAAAGAAAGTAAGGACCAACACTAAACCTTAAAACAAATAGAATTTATTCCGTATACGAGGGCGTTGCCCCCTCCTCAACCCCTCGCTCTTTAATCTAAAGTTTGAATTTAGTCCGAATTCTTTAAGAACGACTGCTCAACACAAAGGCATTTGAATTCAAAGAAGAAGCTTTTTTAAACAATAGGAAATTTTAGCGTAAACAGCATGGGCGCCCATAAGGGGGGCAGGAGGGGGCACCAGCCCCTCCTGGCCGAATGAGGGTGCCTCATCTTTTAATTTTGGTTTTGAGATTTCTAATATGTAGTATGAATAGTGCCCATTAGACCCGGTACGCCCCCCCCCCGGAATTCAGCTTATGGGCGCTCATGGTAAACAGCAAAAGATTGAGAAGGGAACAGTCCCCCTCATGTACGAATAATTTCTGTTCATTTTTAATTTTAGTGTTGCTCCTTACTATCAGTTAAAAAAAAGTTTCTTTATTTAACACTAGCTTATCCCATTACCCGTCGCGCGTTGCTGAGACCTCAAAAGAAATGCAATTCAAGGAACCCCCCACCCCCCGCAAAAAATCCCCCAAACAATTCTCCTTCACTGGGAAATCGAGTCCATTAATAGAAAAATACGATACTGCACTGAATTGATAAACACAAATATCGATTATTTTTTCAAACATCATGCTTCCCACAATGGAGTTAATCGCAGACTGAATAAACTTGTCCTTTACCCTACATTTACATAAATCACTTATTTATTTTGATTACATAGGTAAAAGAGTCGGGAAACATATACAAATTAAATTCGCTTTAGTATTTCCCTGACAATTTAGGAGGGGTATCAAAATCAAAATCTCCAAGACAATTCCCCCCCCCCCCCAAGAAAGATTTTCCACATATGTAAAATAATGATAGTATTTTTAAAATTGAAAAAAATGGCTGAATACCAAGTTAACGAAACTGAATACCAGATTCAGAGAATTTATTGAAAAAAAACAAAATTATAATTTCGGAAAGGTGTTAGATGAAAGAATTCATAATTAAATAACCCGTTCATTGAATATCCAGAAAATGTAAATAATGGGACCGAAAGGGACTGTCAAACATTTGTGTTCAGAGATATCTAATTTCAGGCAGCACGAAAAGTAATAAGAGGGGATTGGGGGAGGAGAGGAAAAGTTTATACCTAAACCCGTCGCGAGAGCGTACCCAACACCTTCTTCAAATTTCTTGGTAATCCGAGGTATAGTGTGATAATGCATAAACGCCAAACAGACATACATTCGATTATATATATATATATATATATATATATATATATATATATATATATATATATATATATATATATATATATATATATATATCATATACATATATATATATATATATATATATATATATATATATAATATATTAGCACAATGATTCTCGATGGAATTACGAAAAACCCTAGTCTGAGTTCTTATCGCATACTATCGTGGTTATGGGGAGAGCTGCACCGTAGTAAAAAGCGAACCAAGGACCATAATAACAAGAAATTTTAAAATACTTTTTTTTTAATTCCTTGTAAAATAATGCTTTAGCTGATTCAGAAATGGTAATTATTACAATTTTTTATTATTTTCTATTATTTTCATTGATCTTAATAGTAGCCTAAATATTATTTAGAGAATAAATTTATAGGAATTCTGAAGAAGAGCCTAAAATCCCACAAAATGGCGCCAGATCGAAATGAAATTACACCGTTGGAATTGCCACTGTTGAAAATTTTATACAGGAAATTGCACTCCCCCCCCCCCACCTTGAACGTCAAGAAAAATCATCCTTGTTTCCATGGGTAGCATTGATGCGTCCTTTTATTTATCTATTTTTTCTACAAGGGTATGAGTTCTCATAAAATGTTAAGGTCCAAGAAGCGAAAATAACGTAATTATAATTTCTTACGAGAAGGTAATTTTTTTTTTTTTTTTGCAGTAATGCAGTAGAAAAATTGCAACAATAATGACATGAATCCGTGTGGGCAAAATTTTCGGGGTGGGTACGCCAGGTCCTAGTCAGAGAGCCCTGTACTGATACTAAGCAATGGTACTTTAAAATCCCTTGCGTGTAATACAATTTTTTTTGCAGTAATGCAATAGAAAAATCGCAATAGTAATGACATGAACTTTTGTAAATTATACTAGCAACACATAGAACCAGACTATCTTCTTTTCTCTATTCTTTTTATTTGTCTTAATTTTTCTTTTCGGCTCCTCAGTTTTACATATGAAGAGAATTTTCCAGGGGGGACGATACGTCGAACCTCAGTCAGAGGACCTTATACTTGGCAAGGATGAGTACCTTATACTTATCCTAAGCAAGAGTAGTTTAAAATGTCTGGAGGATTAGGTGCTAGATAATGGCACCTACCGCGCTTACGCTCTGCGGGCAGAAGCATTAACCCCTGGGTAGCTGAGTGGTAAATTATGGTGGCACTAGCTCTGCACACTGCAAGTAGGGTCATTAGCCCCTGCGGGTCTAAAAATGATCAACTAAAGCGCTAATTACCATTTTAAGCATGATGCGTAGAAATTCAACAGATAAAATGAGGCAATTCAGAAGAAACTCAGAAGTCTTAAAAATTACAAGCTTTTGGAGGGGTTAAAAGCTTATTGATTGCCACCGAGTACAGGGACGGATCCAGGGTGTGGTTTCTGGGACATGTTCCCCTCCCCCGGAGGTCAAAAGTTGAACTAACTAAAAGGTTAAAGGGGTAAAATACCAAGGGGAGATCCTAGGTTTCGTTAGGATCTCCCATTGATCCTACGGTACTTTCCATTATATGGGCCTCTAGGATTAACCGCTGTAGAGTAAGCAATGATAAAACCCGTTTTTGACATTTTAACCGCTTTAGAGTAGGCAATGATAGCGTGGTTTTCATTGCGTAGCCTATACGATATTAAACTGTGTTTTTTGGGGGTTTAGGGGGGAGGTACCTAGGTTAGGTTAGGTTACATATTTAATAGATGCTATGCTTTAATTTGCACCACTTCAACCCCTGCAAAGAAATTCCTAAGCACGCGCGTGACTGAGTACCAAAAGTCCGGGATAACCATGCCTCTGCGAAGAGAGAGGGACGAATTTTTTAACTGGTCGGAAGAACTTCCATCCTCCCACCCAATCAAGTAAGTACCCAGGGAAATTTCAGAACCGTACCCCCGTAAATATCGGGATTTGGAAATTGTTACCGTAAGTCCTATTATTTTCAAATCAATACGGCTATTTTTTAAGCTAAAGAATGTATACCTCCCTCTCCCTGAAAAGGGAGAGGGAGGTCTCCTCTCCCTCTCTTTTCTGTTTATGCAATAATACTTTAATATTTGGAAAATATAACACTTTCTAGAAAATAAACCATTTTTCCAAAATTCCCCTCTCCTCCTTCCCGAAAATATTATTGCAGGGGCTCAAGATCTAGTTGAGACAATGAAAAAAATCCAAACAAAAAATCAAAATCAATATCGAAAACTTACTCAAAGCTCTATCCAAATTATATTAAGGAAAAAGAGCAATCTCAATTCCTAAATTTTCGAGTCCCTCTGACAGACAGATGAATATTGCGTACTTTCAGAGAAACTACGCAATTCGGAAAATCGCCTCCAGAGACAATACTACATTACCGTATTTTAGTATTTTACTCTGTTGCTAATTTAAAAGCTTTATATAATTCAATAAGAGACACCAGGCACGTACACAACAATTCATTTCGGGGAGAAGGCGGAGGGGAGTGAGAGGTTGGGGCAACATCGTCTAGACAGTAAAGAAGGGCGAATTATATGAAAACCTCGTAAAATCCAGAAATTTTTAGTATTTTACACTGTTGTTAATTTAAAAGTTGTATATAAATACATAAATGAAACAAAGGAAATGTGCGGTATTTCATTTGGGAGGGCTGGGGTTGTAGTAAAAGAGGAGGGGGGGCACACACGTCAAGACAAAAGAAAGGATATTCATTGTAAAAGGACCCTAAAATCCAGATACTCCGGGAGTAGGGTTTGGACCAAACACTCTTCGATACCTGCCTGCTTGGCAGTATGCTATTTCTTAACAAATGAATCGAAATTCGCATAGCAATCCTTGCAAAAAAAAACATATTTAAAAATACAATTTCGATATACGATATACCAATTAGTGCTACCATGTACGACAGTAATACTGCTGCAGTTAAGGTAAGAAAACAGGATCAATAGTTTCTACGGTATGGAATCAAGAGTTAGCAAGGTTGTGTTTAATCCCAGTTTATACGGACAGTTTTGATTGAATTTTTTAACTGAACCCTCTTGCAACTCAACCCATTCAGCTGAACCCTCATACAACTCAACCCCTGTTTTATTTGAACCCTCGTTCAGACTCCCTCCATATTTTCTGTTATTTTGTAACGAGGCAAGTCTATAGGGATGTAGCATCTATGGTTTTAGCATGGCATTTTATTTATTGAGGCTTACTCTATTTTTGGTTAAAATAGATAAAGAAATATCTTTAAAAGATGAATATAGTTTGGCAGTTGCATTGTTTTGAATTTGTTATTTTGTAATGAGGTAAGTCTATAGGGATGTAGCATCTGAACCCTCGTCCAATTAATAAAAATTTATGGCGAAAACAAATTTATGGGAATTTTTAAAAGAGCTGGAAACGCGGATTAGTAGGCCTATCTGAAAAATAAAGTAAGAAAAAACGGGGTTTTAATTTTAATTAATTAAAATAACTTTTTCCACAAAGTAAGTTTTTCAAAGAAAAGTAAAGAACTCCGTTAAACAAAAAATGAGCAAAAATAAATTACAATAAATAACCGATTCAAACTCAAAACGAGGAGAAATTAACATAAGTTGGGCTAAAACCCCCTATGCCTTCCCAAGGCCAGAACAAATTTGCACTTTACTGAAAAAAATATATTTTTTTTTTACTTTTATAACTTTAATAAATCAAATAATATTAACATTCTAATTACGAAATATCAGTGTATGTATATTAAACTGACAATGCACATTTATTCCCCTGTTTATTTTTCCTGCCCTAGAGCCTTACGGGGGAGTTTATATTGAAGTGTATTTTGTTGAGTTTATTTATTGAATAAAATTGATTGATTGATTGATTGATTGATTGATTGATTTTTATTTTTTCAGTAAAGCGCAAATTTTGTTCTGGCCTTAGGAAGGCATAGGGGTTTTAGCCCAACTTATGTTAATTTCTCCTCGTTTTGAGTTTGAATCGGTTATTTATTGTAATTTATTTTTGCTCATTTTTTGTTTAACGGAGTTCTTTACTTTTCTTTGAAAAACTTACTTTGTGGAAAAAGTTATTTTAATTAATTAAAATTAAAACCCCGTTTTTTCTTACTTTATTTTCTTTCTTACTTTATTTACTTTAACTTATGTTAATTTCTGCTCGTTTTGGGTTTGACTCGGTTATTTATTGTAATTTCTGTTCGTTTTGGGTTTCATTAATTTATCGATGCTGATTTGTGGTAGTTTCACGCTTGGTAGATTATTTGATTTTAATTTTGCTCATTTTTTGTTTAATGGAGTTCTTTACTTTTCTTTGAAAAACTTTTTGTGGAAAAAGATTTTGTGGAAAAATTTTTTCTAATTAATTTCTGTTCGTTTTATATTGACATAGTCTTTTCAGGGAAAAAGAAAATAATACTTCAAATATTTTCTTTTTTTAACACTTTATAGTTTGGCCTGCTATTTGTATGCTGGAGAAAAATTTTCAGCAATTTTTAACAGCATACACCCTTTTAAAAATCTGGACACAAATAGTATTGTTTATTTTAGTTTCATACCTCATCCAGTTGACCTGAAATGGAAAATGGAATGAAATGGAAATTTTGATTTAATCTTCAGGCAATATCTAGTTTTTAAACATAATGGGCAGATGGGAGGGTGGGCGTGGGAGGGTGATTAGTTGCCCTCCAATCACTTTCGGCTATAAAAAAGGGCATCAGCCCTTTCTATTTTCAATCGAATGAGCCCTTTTAGAAGTTCCCACGACAACTCCTTCGATACGAGGTGCCCTGGTCTAAACAACAACAACAACAAAAAAATAATACATTATACCCACGTCGATCATTACTATAAAAATTTCAAGCCTTCCAATCACTTTAGACCATTAAAAAGGGCACTAGGCCTTTCGATTTCCAATCGAATGAGCCCTTTTTGAAACGACAACGCTTTTTATATGCACCTTATATGCCCCGAGGGCATGAATTAAAAACTCTTACCCTAAGGGCTGTGAGAATAGTTGTCATCCTCTAAGACCTAATTTCCAGAACTTTCAACTACGTTAAACAAAATGGTTATCTAAAAATTTTGATTGGATGTGTTTGGTGAAATGGTGGACGTGAGAAGGGCGTTAGTCGCTCTCCAATCATTTTCAACTATTAAAGATGGCACTAGCCATTTCAATTTCCAATCGAATGAGCCTTTTTGAAGTTTCTACGACACCGCGTCCTATAAAAACCGTATATGCCCCCAGGGCATAACTTAAAACCCTTGTCCTGAGGGCTGTGGGGGGTTGTCATCCTCAAAGACTTAATTTCTAGAACTTAAAACTACGTTGAATAAAAAAGGCTATCTCAAAATTTTGATTGGATGTGTTTGGGGAAAAGGTGGGCGTGAAAGGGTGGTTTGTTGCCCTCCAATCACTTTCGACTAATAAAAGGGCACTAACCCTATGAATTTCCAATCAAATGAGCCTTTTTTGAAGTTTCTACGACAACACCTTCTATAAAAAACCTTATTTACCCCCAGGGCATAACTTCCAACCCTTGCCCTGAAGGCTGTGGGGGGGGTGTCCTCCTCAAAAACATAATTTCTATCTGGAAATCAACAAGGCTGAACAAAATGGCTATCTCAAAATTTTGATTGGATGTGTTTCGGGACATGGTGGGCGTGGAAGGAGTGTTAGTTGCCTCCCAATCACTTTCGACTATTAAAAAGGGCACAAGCCACTACAATTTCCAACTGAACGAGCAATTTTCGAAGTTTCTACGACAACTTCTTCAATACGAAGTGCCCTGCTCGAGAGGAAAAAAATAGTAAATAATACATTGTGCCAACATCGTTCTTACATGCCCCCAGGGCATAACCTAAAACCCTAACCCTGAGGGTTGTGGGGAAGTGTCCTTCTCAAGAACACATTTTCTATCAGGAAATCAACTACTCTGAACAAAATGGCTATCTCAAAATGTTGATTGGATGTATTTGGGGGAATGATGGGCGTGGGGGGGCTAGTTGCCCTCCAATCACTTTCGACTATTAAAAAGGGCACTAGCCACTCCTATTTCCAATCGACTGATCCCTTTTCAAAGTTTCCAAGACAACTCCTTTGATTCGAAGTGCCCTGGTATGGAAAAAAATAATACATTGTGCCAACATCGTTCTTTACTTATAAACAATTTAATTAAAAAATATTCCGAATATTTTGGCCCCACGTCCGGGAACCTTTCTCAACAGAAAAAAAAAACGAAAAAAAAAGAAACAAAACAATAAAAAAAATTTTTTAAACACACGAAGAAGAAGAAAATACAAAATAAATAAGTAAGAAACAAACTCACATATAAAACAAACTTCCAGCACTGGCGTTGAGAAAAGCTCCCGGATGTGGGGCCGAAATTTTCGGGATATTTTGTAATTAAAGTGTTTATTTTTTTCACCGCTTTATTAAAATTAAGACCCGTTTTTTCTTGCTTAATTTTTCGTAAATGGAAAAGCAGTGTGGTCTAAGAAATTATTTACTAATTAGTATCCCTTTTCTGTTTTGTTTCTCCAGTACTCATAGAACACTAGAATATCACAGAGAGCTTTCCAAGGTCATTTGAAAGCTAATATTACATTTACACGCTTCTTATAGTTTCATCATGACAACAGCATCACAAAATGTCTTATGGCACCAAAATCCGATGTTAATGTAATTTCTGGAGTGTAAAGGCTTGAAACCATAAAAGGTTTACCGCTCAAAATCTCAATGATGGAAAACCCTTAAATTGGTCTTTAAAATTCTCTCTTGAATACTCCCCTTCCCAGTCACCTTCGAAAGTGGAAAACCAAAAAAAGGTTTTGAAAAAAAGGTACTTGTATGATAAACCCCCTATTACTCAAGTTGTTCATTCATCGACGCATCATAGAATTGTTTTGTTTTTTTTCGTTTCTTTCAGCTTAGCATGAGACGAGACAAAGCGAAGTGACAGAAAAGATGAAAAATATATAATTTGGGCTATATATTTGCACATTAGGGGAAGTGGGTGGGGGGGAGGAGTAAATTATTTGGACAGTGTGAAGTTAGAAAACAATTCTTCTACAGAATTGAAAAATAATTGTACCTAATACATTAGGTATGCAGACCCTCTATACTTTACCCCCACCCGTCTAATGTGCAAATATATAGCCCAAATTTGTTTCAAATGTATTTTATTTTATCTTACTTTGGTATATTTCATTAGGATTGAGCGTCAGAGAAACATATTAAAAGAATATTAGTAGTAAGGCATCGTGTACCACTGGATAGACATGTACTTACACAAGCCTGAGG